>NW_007247439.1:87083-92382 GCF_000164805.1 Carlito syrichta
TTTTTTTGAGTTGGAGTCTCACTCTGTCGCCCAGACTGTAGTGCAGTGGCCGCTCCCGGTTGGGCTGATGGTTGGGCTGATGCTTCAACCATCAAACTGGCTCTCCCGAGGCCACTGCCCTCCCCAAGGGGTGCTTTCATGGGTGCCAGGCGGGGGAGGGTGCTGGCCTCAGAAGGTCTAGCAGGTGACCTGGCGGCCTCCAGCAGGGCGGGCCTGGGATGGTTGCACCCCCCCATGTGGCCAGGCCCCGGGAAGCAGGACGGGACCCGCCACTGTGCCCTCTCAGGGAGCTAAGGGTGGGCTTGTTGGGGCCCGGGACCCTGAGACTAGACCCCCTTGGGAGGCCTGGGGTCCCGAGGGCAGCCTGGTCCCATTCTTCGCTCCTTTTCCCACCCTCCAGGGCCCCAGCGAGAGGCCTCCTTGGGAACTCAGGCCCTAGAGCAGTCCCGGGCCCCTTCAGATGATGGAAACCCTCTTCCCTCTCTGTCCCCTTCTTTCTGCAACATTGCTTCCCGTGAACCCATGGGCTCCCCCGTCGGGACTAGAGGGTCCTTTCCTCTTATCCATTAGAAATCGGCCTTAATATTTAGCCCGAGTTGTCTGCTAGAATCATTTTAGCCAGTGCCCAAGCGACCTCTCGGACCACACTGGGAACCATGAGGAGGCAGGGCCGGCTCCGTCCCCTCCCCTAGGCCAGCCTTCCCAGCCCTCAGTCCTGGCCAGGCTAGCTCTTGCCTCAAGATCTTTGTTCCAGGCTGAGCCACCGAGCCCGGTGAGTGGATTGCCTGAGCCCGCGGGTTTGAGACCTCATCTCTACAATGAATAAATAATCAACTTGGCGAGACCTCATCTCTACAATAAATAAATAAATTTTAAAAATCAGTTGGGCGTGGTAGCGCGTGCCTGTAATTCCAGCTACTCGGAAGGCTGAGGCGGAAGGATCGCCGGAGCCCAGCAGGTTGAGGCTGCGGTGGCCAGGAGCGGCCACTGCACTCCAGTCTGGGTGACAGAGTGAGACTCCAACTCAAAAAAAAAAAAAGATCTTTGTTCCAGCTGTCTCCTCTGTCTGGAATGTTCGCCCTCAGACCCTGCTTGGCTCGCCTCCCTCCAAGCACCTGTTGAGGTGTTACCCTTTCCACGGGGTCTCCCCAGGCCAGGCACGGTGACTTTCACCTGTAGTCCCAGCACTTTGAGGGGCCGAGGCCAGAGGATCGCTCGAGGCCAGGAGTTTGAGACCAGCCAGGACAACACAGCGAGACCCTCCTCTCTGAAACAAGTAAGTAAAAGAAAACAGGACATCCCTGGACCACCTAGTTTATCCCTGCAACCTGGATGCACGCGCCTCCATGCCCACCCTCCTGCCAGCCCCACGGTGTCACCTCCCAGCCTGTCTGGCCCCTCTTCCTTCCCACGGCACCCACTGCCTGTGTGTATGTGACGGAATGCATTGACCCCATCTAACGTGTCTCCCCAGGAAAGTGTGGCCCCGGGGATAAGGGCTTTGCTTTGCTCACTGATGCTTCCTAGAACTTGGTGGCCTTTCCCGGCCTCCACGGACGTTTATTTTGGTTGTTGTTGGGACTGGAGCTGAAGGAAGAAGCTTGAAGAAGAAATAGGAGGTCCCTGCTCCAAAGCCATGGCCACCTCTTAGAGGGGAGGGGAGGGGAGGAGAAGGGAGGGGGCAGGAGGGGGAGAGGGACAGTTCCTGTACCTCTGTGCCAGCACCTGGGGGCAGAGGTAGGGGAGGCCCAGGCATGTCGGCGCCCACCTTCCTGCCCAGCCTACCAGCCGCCCCCACCCCTCCGCACACACCACTAATGTGGTCACAGTTTCGAGGCCCCAGAGGGGCAGATTTGAGTCGGAGCGTCTGTCCTCTGTGGCCACAGCAGCAGGCGGGGGTGAGCCAGGCTCCCGGGGCAAGCACGCAGAGGACCCTTCCTGTCCCCCCTGCACATGCACGTGGACGCGCAGACACATGGACAGACAGGTGGCTCAGACTGGCCTTCCCCAAGCTCAGGTGCAGCGCCGGGCCTCAAGTGTATCAGGCCTTGCTGCGGTGGGAGGGGGGCGGCCTTGAGCTCCGGGCTCCCTTCCTCGGGGAACCTTCCGCCTCCACAGTCTGAGTCCCACGCTGGGCGCCCACCTTGCCTGCTAGTTCTCTCCCTTGGGGGAAGCAGGGCTTCTTTCTCTTCCTCAAGTCAAAGACACACCCCTGCGGGATGGGTCCCACATGCAGTCTGGTGGCCGTCTGCCCCATGGATCCCTCACACACACGTCGGGCGGCCAGTCCCAGAGGCCACGCTGGTCCCCTGCTTGGAGACCTGCTGCCCCTGAACTCGAGGCTGTCACTGTGGCCTCCCAACTCGAGGCGTCCTGCTTGGAGGGGGGGCCCTGAGTGTGGCCCAGGTCAGTGCCAGACCTGCGTGACATCAGGCAGGCTGCTCAGCCTCTCTGCGCCCGGACCTCCTCCCTGGCAGAACTGTCACGAGGATTAAAGAGGCTCACGTGTGTCACGCACTCAGCACAGAACCTGCTCACAGGAAAGTTGTCAGTGGGTGTCAGCTGCCCTGTGGTTTCCTGCTCCAGAGCTGGGGGTGGTGGTTGGGGACTGGGGTGGCGGGGAGTTGGGAGGGGTGTGGGGGGGTGAGAGATAACGGGACACAGCCAGCCGCTTCCAGGTCGCCTGGGAACTGGAGGAAGACAGTCTCGGTCACCCCAGGGTTCCAATGCAGCCGTGTGGGATGGGCTGGGAGGGGGACTTGCACCTCGGCCTGTGGGCCAGGAGTCCCTGCTGGTCCTTCCTGCCAGTCTCAGCTGGCCCACCCACCCGAGCCTCCCACTTCTGCTTCTCCAGTCTCCTCCACCCTGCAAGGTTCCTCTCCTGTGGGAAGGATGACCACCAGCCCAGCTGCCCAGAGCCCCATACCCCTGCTTTCTGGAATCTCAGCCTCCTCAGGTACAAAAGGGGAGAAAAACTCCCATGTCAAACCGGGCATGGTGGCTCCGGCCTGTAATCCCAGCAGAGGCTGTGGATGGAGGATCACATGAGGCCAGGAGTTCAAGATCAGTTTGGGCAACACAGTGAGACTCCCATCTCTACAAAAAAAGTAAAAAAAAAGCAGCCGGGCATGGTGGCGCGTGCCTATAGTCTCGGCTACTTGGGAGGCCAAGGCAGAAAGATGGTCTGAGCCCAGGAGGTCGACGCTGTGGTGAGTGGTGATGGTGCCACTGCACTCCAGCCTGGGTGACAGAGCGAGACCCTGTCTCTTAAAAAAATAAAAGAAAAAGTCTGGGCGCAGTGGCTCAAGCAGGTAATCCCAGCATTTTGGGAGGCCGAGGTGAGAGGACTGCCTGAGTCTAGGGGTTCGAGACCAGCCTGGGCAACTTGGTGAGACCTTATCTCTACAAACCAGAAAATTAGTTGGGCGTGGTGGTGCGTGCCTGTAGTTCCAGCTATTTGGAAGACTGAGGCGGAAGGATCGCCTGAGCCAAGCAGGTCGAGGCTGTGGTGGCCATGGGCACACCCCTGCATTCCAGCCTGGGCGACAGAGTGAGACTCTGACTCAAAAAAATGAAAAAAAAAAGAAAAGAAAAAATAAACCTCCCACATCACAGGATTAATGTCCAGTGAGGTCATGGATGAGAAGTGCCCGTGGCAGCCAATCAGCTAGTATTACTGCCGTTACTGTTGTTACCTGCACTCACACCTTGTGGTGCCTGCATGATACTCTGGGCTCGCAGTAGGGTCTAAAGCCCAATCTGGCATCAAGTCTTGGAAGGAGGGGCAATGAACGCCCCACTGCCTTGCCTTGGCTCCGGGGCTGAGAGGAGCCCAGGACTGGAGCTCGAGGGTGCTGGCGCTCACCACAGAGCCTGGGGAAGGAGGAAGGAAGGGAGGGAGGTCGGCTGCTGGGCCCAGAGGAAGTTGAGAGCTGGGCCGCGATGTGACAGTTCTGGGGGTGGGGGTGGGGGGTGGAGGAGACCACAGCTCTCTGCCCACTGCACCTGCTGACGTCAGTGGGAAGTGCGTGGCCATTCCTTCTCTAGGCCCTGGCTCTCAGAGGCAGGGCTCCCTCCCAGGGCCTGGGTCCCAGATGCAGGGTCTCCTCCCAGGGCCTGAGTGCCAGAGGCAGGGTCCCCTCCCAAAGCCCGGGTCCAAGAGTCAGGATCTCCTCCCAAGGCCCGGGTCCTAGAGGCAGGATCCCCTCCCAGGTTCTGGATCCTAGAGACAGGGTCCCCTCCCATGTCCCAAGTGCCAGAGGCAGGGTCCCCTCCCAGGTCCTGGGTCCTGAGTCCTGGAGGCAGGGTCCCCTCCCAGGTCCTGGTTGCCAGAGGCTGGATCCCCTCCCAGGTTCTGGGTCCTAGAGCCAGGGTCCCCTCTCATGTCCCAGGTGCCAGAGGCAGGGTCCACTTCCCAGGTACCAGGTCCCAGGGTCCTGGAGGCAGGGTCCCAGCCTAGGTGGCTCTGTGGGAGGCCATCAGACCTGAGTGTCCCTGGTCAGTATTATCCTCTCCAGGCTCTTGAATGAAAGAAAATCATTTAAGACACCTCTTCACCCTACCCAGGTGTGGCCCTGGGAAATACCTATTACGCACCTACTATGTGCCAGGTGTTTCATATCCACAACCTCACTGGCTTTTCCATAGTCCCTCCGACCTTTTACCGGTAAGGAAGCTGGCTCAGAGAAGCTAAGTAACCTGCCCGAGGCTACACACCTTGGAGGTGGCCGAGTTGACCTTTCAGCCCAGATTGTTGTCAGGAAGTTCCCTGTGCCTACAGGTGAGTGCACCAGTCCTGGCTCGGCTGTGGTTGAGAGAGAGACTTGCAGTGAGGCCTCTTGTTTGTCGAGGAGGAAGCAGACACCCAGCACTGGGAAGCCAGCACCGCGGGTTACACCACGGGCTCTTGGCAGGGACAGGCTGAGTTCTAGAACTTTCTTTTGGCATTGGGCGTCTGATGGGAGAGGCTCTTCTGAGCAAGCTCTCTCCTTCCTGCCTCCAGTCTCCCTGCAGAGGCCACCGTCCCAGAGAACGGTCTTTCTGGAAGTCCTAGCTGAAGCAGGGTGCTATCACCCTCTGTGCTGGGCTGGCTTTCGTGTTTTTCGTGACACTGTCACTTGCGGCTTCATGAATAAGATTATTTACTTATTGTTTCTCCCCCAAGCCAGAGTGTGAGCACCTCAACAATTTTTGTGGAATGAATGAGTGAAGGAATGAATGAAGGGAGTTGGGTGATAAAGGAACAGGCCTATGTAGGGGAAAGTTTGGTGTGAAGATAAATCTCTTTTTTTTTTTTTTT
>NW_007247439.1:92402-106952 GCF_000164805.1 Carlito syrichta
CCCAGCCACTGCAGCCTCGCCCTGCTGAGCTCCGGCGATCCTTCCGCCTCAGCCTTCCAAGTAGCTGGAACCACAGGCGCACGCCACCACACCCAGCTCATTTTTTGGTTTATTGTAGAGATGAGGTCTCGCCAAGTTGCCCAGGCGGGTCTCGAACCCCTTAGCTCAAGCAATTCTCTCGCCTTGGCCTCCCTCCCCGTTTTTGAGTCAGAATCTCTCTCTGTCACCCAGGTTGCAGTGCAGGAGCACACTCAACGACCACCGCAGCCTCGACTGCTGGGCTCAGCTGACCCTTCCACCTCAGCCTTCCCAGGAGCTAGAACTACAGGTGGACACTACTACACCCGTCTCAGTTTTTAAAAAATTTACTGTAGAGACGAGGTCTTGCCATGCGCCAAGTTGCCCAGGCTGGTCTCGAACCCCTGGGCTCAGGCAATCCTCTGGCCTCTGCCTCCCGAAATGCTGGGATGACAGGTGTGAACCACCATGCCCGGCGAAGATAAACTTCTTAAGGGCAAGCCAAATGGATAATTCTAGACGAGGAGGGGAGTGAGTCGTGATTTTGAAAGGGGAAGGGCAGGGCCACCATATACAGCCACGTGGTCAGGCACGCGGACTGCAGACAGAGAGGTGCCCCCACCCGTTGCACGGTTCTCAACCTGGGCAGCAGTCCATGGCACCCCTGGGGATGGGGAAGGACGAAACCTCTTGGGCCCCCTCCGCAGGGCCCGAGGGAGCCAGGGGGCTCTGAGTAGGACAGGCCCACAGGTGCTGGTAGCAAGAGGAACAGACTGTACCCTCCGTGGGGACGCCACGTGGTCGCGGTTAGCAGCCTGCCATCCGGTGTCGCCTTCACAGGCGGGTTGTCTAACCGGGGAGTGGCAACTGTTCTGCTGTTAAGCGTTCTAGTACCTGGAGTGCCCGGCGGGCCACGGGCAGGGAAACCACCCGACACGCCCCACAAACACACACCAAATGCTGTGGATGCAGATAATTGCAGTGGGGGGGGAGGGCCGCTTCCTGGGCCCACGCCGGCTCAGAGACGAGGACACTGTGTTCTAAGGTCACTCCCCCAGCGGGGGACTCGGTGAGGAACCTGTCGCGACCGCGGTGGCGGCCCTGCCCCCTCCCCGCCCTCTGGCCCCACAGGCTGGGCACAACCAACAACAGTCGCCCTGTGACCGTGGCCGTCTCGGATGAGTCACCTGCCCACAACAGCCCGACCGGGCGATGCTATCAGCGCCCGCTTACTTAATTCCTCGGCTGACATCACCGCCGCCTCCGTCTTCTCCTTCTCGGCACCATCGCCTGCAGCCTGGCATACCCTGGACGGGAAGGCGGTGGAGGCCCCTTGCCAGCAACTACCAGGGCGAGTATGCCAGAACCTCCAGTGACTTGGCCTTTCGCCAGTTTCTTGCTTTGCACGCAGGGGCCTCAGTTTACCATCCAGGAGATGCCCTCTGCAGTGGAGAAACGCCTGCCAGCCCCGCCCCAGTCTCATTCCCCCGTTCCGTGTTCAGACGGGCCTTCCCGGGGACAGAGGCCTCGAGGGGGCCCAGGGCTTGGCCGGCAGCACGTCCAGCTGCGTCTTGGCATCAGTCCCGGTGTCTAGCCCTTGGCGGAACCGGGCCTCTGCTCCCGAGTCCTGTCCAGTCTGGCCTTCGAGCCTCTGTGAGGGACCCGTGGGCTCCCCTGCCAGCCCGTCTGTGGGGATACTCTGTCCCGGGACCCAGCTGTCCTCCCTCTGTCCCTGTCTCCTCGCAAGGTCCGTGGACATTGGTGCCTGCCCTTTTCCTCCAGGGCCACGTGTCCTCTTTCTTCTGTCCACCCTGTAACCCTTCCTGGTGCTGACCCTTTTGAGGCATCCAGAGACATGGGCCACTGCGTCTCAGCCTGGTCTCCTCAGCTGCCAGGGAGTCTGAGGAAGGGTGGGGTTCTCTCCCCACATGGTACACCTCTGACCCCTCCCCACCCTCTGAGCTGGACGGCATGGGGTGAGGCTGAGAGGCCCCGGGGAGGCGGTGCTCGCTGACTGGATCTCGATCTATGGTGGGGGCTGCCCCCGCTTGGCATAGAGGTAGGCGGCTGGGGACACAGGTGGGAGCAGTGGGGAGCAGAGCCAGCGCCCTGAGCTACCCAGATGCATCCTCAGGGCCACCCAGGAGGCAGCCTCAGATGTCGCTGCCAGGGACCCGGAGAGGGATGGTTTCTAAGCTGGTCACTTTTACTCTAGATATCTGACCCAAACAAATTGTTCCTTAGGAGGAAAAAGAATGAAAACCCAAAACCCAAAACCCCACGGCAGAGGCCGTGCCTATTACTCCATTGGCTGGTAAACACATCCCCAGAGCACAGAGCGTGCCCAGGCCAAGGCCAGCGCACCCTACCCGCCAGAGAGGAAGGCGGCCGGGCTTGCCTCGCCATGCTGCCGGGGTGCACCCATGCGGGCTGCCCTGGGCATCCTGGAATGCCATGGCATGCTGTTCCAAGTAGGCGGGAGGCCCAGAGAGAGGCGGGAGCCAGCCGGGGCCAGGCCCACACGCCCAGGTCTCACTGATCCGGGTTCCCTCGCCTGTCGAGGAGGCACTGTTGGGTAGTCATGCGGATGGCAGGTGTGAAAGCGCTCAGGGGTGTCCTCAGCCAGCCGAGAGAAGGGAGGGGGAGCAAGGGAGGGCTTCTGTGAGGAGGGTCCCCTCGATTTAGGGCCGGTTGACAATGTAGCCTCAGGTCTGTTATTGACGCTTTTAAGTGAGGGGCACCCTTTGCGAGCGACTGGCATCATGGCTGATCTCGGCTTGTGGTCTTCTCAGACACCTGGGTCCTTTTCCAAGTTCTAGAACACGACCCAGCCAGGTCTAGTGGGTGTCCTGCTGTCGGACTTCTCTCCTTGGTTGCAGACTGAGCTCCGATTCTAGCTGACCTCCACTACTTTCTCCAGTCACAGAGGACAGCCCGGGTCTGGCTGGAGATTGAGCCCTTGCACGCGTTCAGCTCTGCGCCCAAAGCTCACCCCTGCCTCCAGAGCCCGACACCCTCGCATGCATCTCACACGGTGAACCTGTGGTCTTTGTCCTGCCAGCACGGTCCTCCACGCAAATGCTGCATTCTGGTTCACGGTCACACCCAGCACGGAAAACAGAGGCGAGTCACCCTTGACCACTGCCTTCCGCCTGCCGCCTCCGATTATTCCCCTCTGCCAGTGGATTCCAGCACCTTCGTATCTTGAGGCTTCACCCCCTCTTCCTCATCTCCTTCCCATTTCTCTCCTCCCCATCCCCTCTCCTCCCCATCCCTCCCTCCTCAACACTCCCTTCCCAATCCCCCTCCTCCCACCCCGCCTTTCTTTTTATTGAGTTGGAGTCTCACTCTGTTGCCCAGGCTGGAGTGCAGTGGCACGCTCAGGGCCACCCCAGCATCGACCCACTAGGCTCTGGCGATCCTTCCGCCTCAGCCTTCCAAGTAGCTGGAACTACGGGCACATGCTACCACGCCCAGCTGATTTTTTTATTTATTGTAGACACGAGGTCTCGCCAAGTTGCCAGGGCTGGTCTCGAACCCGCAGGCTCAGGCAATTGTCTTGCCTCAGCCTCCCAAAGTGCTGGGATTACAGGCTGAGCCACCGAGTCTGGCCCCAACCCTCTTTCTGTAGCTTAGGTCCTCGTCTCTGGAGGCATTCAGACCTCCCAGGCATCTGCACCCAGCTGCCAGGGGCTCTCCTTGGATGCGCGCCGGCCTGTCTCTCTGTTGTCCTCAATGGCTCCCCAGGTCACATGCATGCTAGGAACACTGGGAAGACCCACCTCCTCCTCATCCTCCTCCTCCTCCAGGAGGCCTCCCTGACTGGAGATACCTGGCCGGCGTGACTTCTACCCTGTCCACCCCATGCCGAGTGTACGCCTCCCTATGGTGTCTGCAGCGACAGACCCAGCCCCGACAGTGGCCACGGACAGGGCCTCCCCCTCTCCACCTGGAACCCCAGCCCGAGTGCGGTGGCTAGTGCCAGCACACCTGGGAGTATCCAGTGTGACCGTTTCCCGCTGGGGACCTCGAACAAGGGACTGTCTCTGTCTGAGCCGCCCCTCCCTCAGTGGTCAGACGATCGCATCCCCTGCTCCCCAGGAGGTAGCTGGCTCATCGCATGTCGGGCACAGAGCCGAGCACACTGTCAGGGGCAGGCTGTGGCATCTGTGTGGCACCCGCTCTTGTGCGAATTACTAGGGTCTGGGAGAAGGTGCCGAGGCTGGGCCTCCCCGGGCCTCCCGGGGCCTCCCCGCCTCCCAGCACAGCCCCTAGCCCCTCGGCCCTTGCACACGGGCCCGCCCTTCCCCTTTCTGGCCGTCTGCTCCCTCCACCTCACAGGGGCTTGGGTAAGGCCGCTGCTTCCCCCTTGCCAGCACTTCCTCCCAGGACCCAGCGCCATGCACACGAGGCTGGGACGACATGGCCTCGTGCCCTCTCCCCGGCTGCAGCTGCTATGTGGGGCTCACAGAGGCCCCGGGGTCACCTCCAACATGAGGGAGTGAGCTGCTGAGCTCGCCCAACTCTGCCCCCTGGGCCGGCTGCTGCATTCCCCATTTCCTCAGTTTCCTCATCTGCAAAATGGGCATCCGCACCGCTTCTCCTTCCTCAGCCCAAGAGGCGGGAGAAGAATGGATTCAGGCTGAAGGTTGTGAGCAGGAGACCCTGCTGTGTGCCAGGAGGGCGGGCCTGGCTGGGGCGGGGTGCAATGGGAAAAGCCTCCTCGGAAAGGCCTCACCACCTCCACCCTCCTCCCTGCCTCCCTTCTGTGCCTGGGCCCGCAGCGCCCCCTGCTGGAGTGCCAGCCCAGAAGCTCCCTGTGGGTAGCGTTTCCCACCCGGATACTGGGAAGGAGTGGTCCTGCCCTGGGGAGTCCAGGCTGGGGTGGAAGCCAGGGCTTCTGTCGCAGAAAGGCGCTCCTGGCCGAGGGCGTCACCATCCTTCTCCTGGGACAGAAGAGTGTGTGGATGGAGGGGTCCGCTCCCATGGACGGTGACTCTGCATGAGTGGTGGGCATACCCCCAAAGTCAGGGGAGGGGCTGGTCAGTCACTGCTACCCCGAGCTGGGCCCCCCAGCACCCTGGGCGCCCCGTGACAGTCCATGTGGAGCCTCATCGTGAGTGCAGCGTGTCCTCGGCCTGATTCTGTGTTGGACACCGGAGATTCAGGGAGGAGCAAACCCCCACTCCCCCACTGGCCCCCCCCAGGATCTCAGACATGCCCCCTCCTCTCCTCCCCCTCCCCAATGTCTTTCCTGCTCCCTGGGCTCTGGTGTCTGCTCTGGGTGGAAGGTAGCTGTGGTGAACAGACATACCCCTGATGAAAATCCAGCGAGCTGTGGCCACCCTGTCCCTTCCCAGGAAACTCTCCCTGTCACCCTCCACCCTGGGCTCTGCTCATTGTCACTGAGACTTTTCCCTCGAACTGCCTCCTTCCTTGAATGCCTGCCTAAGTCTCAGATTAAATTCCTCCTCCTCCAGGAAGCCTCCCTAGCTGGACCCCAGCCCCGGTGACTTTTTCTAGCTTTGGACTTTGGCGGGATCTCATGGCGTGCACTGCTGTGTCCTGGGTACATGTATTACCCAATCTGCCCTGCAGATGCTCCAGGGCTCGGGAGGGGACACTCAGGTCACCTCCTCCCCTTCACCCCTGGCAAGACTCAGGGACTGGGCCGTGCACGCTCGTTGAAGTCCATCTAAATCAGTGGTTTCCACTGGGCCTCGTTTTGCCCCTTTGTCAATGTCTGGAGACCTTTGTCAATGTCTGGAGATGATTTTGGTTGTCACAGCCGGAGGGGGGGTGCTTTTGGCACCTGGCGGGT
This sequence comes from Carlito syrichta, assembly GCF_000164805.1. Taxonomy (NCBI): domain Eukaryota; kingdom Metazoa; phylum Chordata; class Mammalia; order Primates; family Tarsiidae; genus Carlito; species Carlito syrichta. The sequence continues at coordinate 98,242 of NW_007247439.1, forward strand.
AGAGGTCAGGGATGCCATGACCATCCCACAATGCACAGGGCAGCCCCCACAACAAGCAACTGTCCAGCCAATATGTCAGCAACTGTCCAGCCAATATGTCAGCAGAGCCTGTAGAGCGTGGATGGACCCACGAGTAAACCCACGGATGGGGCGGTTCTTGGTGTCATGGCTGAGAAGGCCACGGCTTATATGGGGTGCCGGCCATCCCACCCCAGGGACAAAAGCCAGGCCCAGAGCAGACGCCAGCTCCCCCTCCTGTGCCCTTTGCAGCCCAAGGTGCCCACACCCTCTCCTGGGCTGGCTGTGTCTGTGGAGGTACAGCTAGAGGAGGGGCAAACTGGGTCTGTCTGGAGAGTCAGGGGGAAGTGGGGTCTGTCTGGAGAGTCAGGGGGAAGTGGGAACTCCTTGGGAGCAAGGCGTGGGTTGGCCTCGGTTGAGTCATCTGCAAAATGGGGCCGGGGGCTCCTTCCAGCTCGAAGGTGTGCGAGTCATTTCCCTCTGCTGACTGGCAGGCTCTGTCCGTCAGGGCTGAGGGTGTGCGGACCCAGCCCCTTAGCCAGATGTGTGGGGTTATTGTGGCTGTAACTGCCCTTCCGGGAAACAGCTGTAAGAACAAGAATGCTTTGATAGGCTCCATCAAAGCTTCCTTCGTGTCTCCTGGGGACTGACTGGGGGGGGGCACAAGGACCCTCCAGCTGGGAACAGCTGCTAGCCAGGCCCCACCCCCCTTTGGCTGGGGTTAGGAATGTCCCAGAGGCTGGTCCCCTCCACCCCCACTGGGCCTCTTTGGGGCCTTACTCTGCCCTGGGCGGGCTCTGGTGACCCAGGGCTCTAGCAGCCGAGCGAGGGTGGCTGTCTCCTCGTGTGAACTGCTACGGGCCTGGTCTCTGGTCCCCTGGGGCAGGGGTCCACCTGGAGGGCAGAGAAAGTGACTCTGCAGAGTGCCCTTCTCTGGTCATGGAGGGCGCTCTGAGTCACTCCCTCTCTGGACCTCACAGCCCCGCCTTGAGAGGGGGGATCTCTGCCCAGTGGCCAAATCTGGCTGGGAAAGGACAGGCCTTGGAGAATGAGCAAGAGGTAGTGCTTTCTCGAGCCTTCTTTGCCAGCCGATGCCTCTCCTGCACTGCCCACAGTGAAACTGGCATCCAGCAGCTCTTCCCACTGTAGACTGGGTGTGTGTGTGTGTGTGTGTGTGTGTGTGTACGAGTTGTGTGAGGAGCACAGGTGGGTCTTGCCGTGTGGCTTTGCAGGGAAGCCTGTAGTTTGGGGTCGGCCCCTGGCTGGATGCTGGCCTCCCCACCCAGACATTCATCTAACCCCCCTGGGCCTCAGCCTCCTTGTCTGTAAATGGGCGCAACAGCAGCTCCTGCCAGGTGCGTGGCTGTGAGGGTAGATGAGGGCTTCTATGGGAAGCACTGAGTGTGGGGTGAAGCCAGGAAATGCTGGCAAGTGTGGATTTGCAGCTGTTGCAGCCATTGTCGTTGTCATCATGTGGGTGAACATCTTGGTTTCCAGAATCCAGCTTTCAGGGGGTCTATTGCTTTATCCTGATGTGAAAAACAAAGCATTGTCAGACTTCTTTTTTCCTTTTGTTAGGAGACAGGGTCTTGCTCTGTTGCCCAGGCTGGAGTGCAGCGGCGTGATCACAGCTCACTGCAGCCTCCAACTCCTGGACCCAAGCGATCCTTCCACCTCAGCCTCCTGAGTTGCTGGGATTACAGAGGCACACCACTACACTTGGCTAATTTTTAAGTTTTTCTGGAGAGATGAGTCTCACTTGTTGCAGACTGGTTGTCTAGAACTCCTGGGCTCATGTGATCCTCCCACCTCGGCCTCTCAGAGTGCAGGGATTATAGGCATGAACCACTGCACCAGGCCAATATTTTCAAATGTGTAAAATCAAATCCACAAGATTGCAAAAGAAACCAATGCCACTAAAGCACAGTTACCAGAATGTGAAAGAGTAATTCCACGACATAGTCACATATGTACTTCTGTGTTGACACTTTAATGGGGGTCATTTTGTTATATTATATTTTATCTTTTTGAGTGGCATCTCCCTCTGTTACCTAGGCTGGAGTGCAGTGGCACTGTCACGGCCACCACAGCCTTGACCTGCTGGGCTTAGGTGATCTTTCTGCCTCAGCTTTCCAAGTAGCTGGAACTATAGGTGTATGCTACCACGCCTAGCTAATTTTTTGATTTATTGTAGAGATGAGGTCTCACCAAGTTCCCCGGGCTGGTCTGGAACTCCTGGGCTCAGGCAGTCCCCTCGCCTCTGCCTCCCAAAGTGCTGGGATTATAGGTGTGAGCCACTGTGCCCAGCCCAATGGTGGCCATTTTAACGTGGTGATGAAGACATGTGATATTTCAAAAGATCCACAACAACCCTGGTTGTGATCTGGAAATGTCTGTGGTTTCTACTGGTGACAGCTTCAGTTCTGCAAATACTCCTGTAGATTTTTCCAGTACTCATAGCTAAAGAAAATGCTAGGCTATGCATGTGGGTCACACCTGTAATCTCAGCTTTCTGGGAGGCTGAGGCAGGAGGATTGCTTGAGCCCAGGAGTTCAAGACCAGTCTGGGTCTGGGCAACATAGCAAGACCTTGCCTCTACAAAATAAGAAAATTAGGGCCGGGCTCAGTGGCTCAGCCTGTAATCCTAGCACTTTGGGAGGCCGAGGCGAGTGGATTGCCTGAGCCCATGGGTTTCAGACCAGCCCGTGCAACTTGGCGAGACCTCGTCTCTACAGTAAATTAAAAAAATTAACCAGTGTGTTAGCACGCACCTGTAGTTTCAGCTACTTGGAAGGTTGAGTTGGAAGGATCGCCAGAGTCCATCAGGTTGAGGCTGGGGTGACCATGAGTGTGCCACTGCACTCCAGCCTGGGCAACAGAGGGAGACTCCAACTCAAAAAAAAAAAAAATTAGCCGGACATGTGGCACACATCTATAGTCCCAGCTACTTGGGAGGCTGAGGGAGGAGGATGGCCTGAGTCTAGGAGGTTGAGGCTACAGCAAGCTGTGAGTACGCCACTGTGAGTACAGCTGTGAGATGCTGACTCAAATAAATAAATATGTTTCAGTGAGCGGCTAGGCAAAATAAATATATATATTTTTTGAGTCGGAGTCTCACTCTGTCATCCAGGCTGGAGTGTCGTGCCATGCTCACGGCCACCACAGCCTCGACCTGTTGGGCTCAGGTGATCCTTCCACCTCAGCCTCCCAAGTAGCTGGGACTATAAATGTGTGCCACCATGCCCAGCTTATTTTTTGATTTATTGTAGAGATGAGGTCTTGCCAAGTTGCCAGGGCTGGTCTCGAACCCCTGGGCTCAGGCAATCTTCTCACCTCCGCCTCCCAAAGTGCTGGGATTACAGGCGTGAGCCACTGAGCCCGGCTAAGAACGATTTTTTTTGCATCCAAATCTGTGGACCCCTGAATTCTATTCACAGGCCTCTGGGGGAGGGACTTCTGTGGGGCCCAGGTCAAGAGCCCCTGCTCCGGGGGGAAAGTTCACTGAAGATTAGATATGAGTTGGGTGAGAGTCGCCCATGCAGAGAAGTGGGAAGGACCAGATGGGAGCACGAGGGGCACCTGAAGGTGTGGGTCATCGTGGAGGTGAACCTTATGGCGGCCCACAGGGCCCCAGGAAAGATCCCAATAATGTTCCTGCCCGCACCGCCTGACCCAGCACTGCAGTGCGGAGTAAGCGCTGCTCCCAAGGACCCTGCCACCCAGAGTGGAGTGTATGCATCCTTCCTGAGCAGCCAGCCTGGGGGCGCCGAGGCCTGGGCCTGAGGGGAGGCTCTGGCAGAGCTGGTGCCAGCCTTGGCCAGGGGCTCCGGTACTAAGAAGAGGTGAGGAGGTAGGGGGAGCAGGGGGGATGGCTATACCCCAGCCGGGCTGGCGTGGTCTGGAGGTGCAGGAGGGCATGCCGGGGGAGGACCCTGGAATGAAGTTCTGGAAATCGGAGCCTTTCGCCTCCTTCCTGAACTGCCTCCCCACTTCCTCTACCCAGAACCAGGGTCCAATTGCCTCCTTTCAATTTAAACTAAATTAAAATTATTTATTTATTTATTTTGAGTCAGTCTCACTCTGATGCCCAGGCTGGAGTGCAGGGGCATGCTGCTCACGGCCACCGCAGCCTCAACCTGCTGGGCTCAGGAGATCCTTCCGCCTCAGCCTTCCAAGTAACTGGAACCACAGGCGCGCACCACCATTCCTGGCTAATTTTTTTGATTTACTGTAGAGACAAGGTCTTGCCAAGCTGACCAGACTGGTCTCGAAACCCTGGACTCAGGCAATTCTCTGGCCTCCACCTCCCAAAGTGCTGGGATTACAGGCATGAGCCACCGCTGCCTCCTTCAAAATACAACTTGAAACAGATTTAATCCCGGAGAATTGTTTGTGAGGAGAAGCCTTGGCGCCACGTTGGCATGGAAGTTGTAAGAGAAATCAGTAAAATGTGGAAAGATATGGAAAAACAAAAAATCGGTTTGGCCAGGCATGGTGGCTCACACCTATAATCCCAGCTCTTTGGGAGGCCGAGGTGAGAGGATTGCCTGAGCCCATGGATTCAAGACCTGCCTGGGCAGCTTGGCGAGACCTCATCTTTACAATAAATAAATAAATAAAAAATTAGCCGGGTGTGGTGGCGCATGCCTGTAGTTCCAGCTACTTGGAAGGCTGAGGTGGAAGGATCGCCGGAGCCCAGCAGGTCGAGGCTGCAGTGGCCGGGAGCGGCCACTGCACTCCAGTCTGGGTGACAGAGTGAGACTCCAACTCAAAAAAAAAAAAAATCGGTTTGGCATGTTAAGTGTCTACTGGTCACCTGCGTCCCCTACCTGTGGCGGACATTAGTTTGGGCCACATCTCAGGGACAGTGTCCCTCCTCTGCCCCTTCCTGTCCCAAAGTGGCTCCAGTCCACGGGGACCTTTCAGCAACGGCCACACAGAAACCTTACATTGGAGGCAGGACTTGCCCAGGCTGGTCTCCATCCCCTGGGCTCAGGCAATCTTCTCACCTCCACCTCCCAAAGTGCTGGGGTTACAGGCGTGAGCCGCTGATCCATGATGTTGGATCGTCATGGCAGAGACTATGGATGCAGATTCCAGGGCCCCCCAGCCTCTCCCAGCCTCGTGCATTGACATCTCCTAGCAGCTGCTGGTGGCTCTGCCACAGACAGCCCATGAAGTCCCTGGTTGGCAGCCGGCTTGCTTAGGGAGCTGCTGAGGGGTCAGTTGGGACCTTCTCCGTGGGTAGTGCTTCAGTGATGAGGTTTCTGGACTAAACTTTCAAGCACTTGAAAATTGCTTCCTAACTGGGCTCAGTGGCTCAGCCTGTAATACCCCGCCTTTGGGAGGCTGAGGTGAGCGGATTGCCTGAGCCTGCGGGTTCGAGACCCGTCTGGGCAGCGAGACCTCATCTCTACAATAAATCAAAAAATCAGCCGGGCGTGGTAGCGTGTGCCTGTAATTCCGGCTACTCGGAAGGCTGAGGCGGAAGGATCACCAGAGCCCAGCAGGTGGAGGCTGCGGTGGCCGGGAGCGGCCACTGCACTCCAGTCTGGGCGACGGAGTGAGACTCCAACTCAAAAAAAGAAAAAAAAAAAAAAAAAGAAAATTGCTTCCTGATGGTCTCAATTTCTGAAGTGGGGTGAGATGTGGTGAGGGTGGGATGGGTGATGTCCAGTGTATGAGACATGTGGTGCTCTCTGGTGCCAGGTGACAGAGAGTAAAGGCGGACACAGTGTGATGTGCTGTGACCTAAGGACACGAGTTGTCCCAGCCACACCTTAGGAATTGGTGCTCCCTGACCTCCCACTGTTCACAGCCATGGACACAAAGGACACAGATAGTCCCTCAGAAAGCCAGGGCCTCCCATCCCCGTGGGACACACGGATTCACCATGGACCATCTGGCTCCGTGGTCCTAGGCACTCAAAGGCCTTCCCCAACAAGCTCTCCTAGTAGGAGTTACCAGGCCAAAGGAAATGATAAGCACGTGAACATACTTGCCGTCATATGATAATCTGCCTTTACAAAATGGGACGCTCTATCAGATGATGTCAGGAATTGGTATGTGTGCAATGTGTGGGTGATGCTGAGATTCTGTGATCTGATACATTTCAGAAATGTTATACCGGACTGCCGGGCATAGTGGCTCACTTCTGTAATCCCAGTCCTTTGGAAGGCGGAGGTGAGAGGATTGCCAGAGCCCAGGGCTTCAAGAACAGCCTGGGCAACATGGTTAGACCTCGTCTGTACTGAAAAAAAAAATTAGCTGGGTATGGTGACGTGTGCCTGTGGTTCCAGCTACTTGGAAAACTGAGGAGGATCGCCTAAGCCCAGTAGGTGGAGGCTGTAGTAGCCGTGAGCGTGCCATTGCTCTCTACCCTTGGGTGACAGAGTGAGACTCCAACTCAAAAAAATAAAATAAAATAAGATCAAATCAAATAAAATAAGCCAGTTGTGGTGGCTTATGCCTGTAATCCCAGCACTTTGGGAAGCTGAGGCAAGAGGATTACCTGAGCCCACAGATTCCAGACCAGCCCGGACAACTAGTGAGACCTCATCTCTACAATAAATCAAAAAATTAGCTGGGCATGGTGGCACGTGCCTATAGTTTCAGCTACTTGGAAGGCTGCGGTGGAAGAATGACCTGAACACAGCAGGTCAACTGTGAGAGTGTCACTGCACTCCAGCCTGGGTGACAGAGTGAGACTCTGACTCAAAAGAAAAAACAGGTTGACCCTCCCCTGAGTAAAAGAGAATTCTCCTGCCTGACAATCTTCAAACTCAGCTCTTCCTGATTCTGTAGCTGCCTGAAACTGGGACATTGGGTCTGCTGATTTTGAACTTGCCACCTTCCATAATCGCTTGGGTCAATGATTTCTAATAAATCTCTTTCTCTGTCCTTATACATGTATATATACACACATACCCAGATGCTCTTTGACTTATGATGGGGTTATATCTCCATAGCCCCATCATAAGTTGAACATATCGTGAGTTGGAAATTCACCTAACCTCTGGAACTTCACAGCTTAGTTCCCTGATGTGCTTGGAACACTCGCATTAGCCTGCAGTTGGGCAAAACGATCTGGCAACACAGTACACTGCAGCGTATCAGTGGTTTACCCTTGTGATTGTGTGGCTGACCAGGTGCTGCGGCCCACTGCTACTGCCCACCCTCAAGACAGAGAATCGTACCACATGCCACCATCCCAAGAAAAGGTCAAAATTCAAAATTTGGGATGGAATTGGAGAACATCGTCCTAAGTGAACTGACACAGGAACAGAAAACCAAACACCACGTGTTCTCACAGGTACATGGGAGCTAAAATAAAGATCTGCAAAGGCAGAGAGAATAGTATAATGGACATTCGAGACTCAGGGGCGGGGATGGGTGAAAAATCACGTATCAGGTACAATGTGCACAGGTGGGAGTGGTGGCCGTACTTAAAGCCCAGATATCACCACTGTACAATGCAGCCTAGTAACCAAAAACTATTTGTACCCTCTAAAGCTGCTGAAATAAACAAACAAAAAAAACAAAACTTGAGCTATGGTTTCTACTGATAGCAAATCATTTTTGCACCATCATAAAGTCAAAAAATCAAAGTCAAACCATTGTAAGTTGGAGACCATCTGTCTGTATATCTCCTACAGGTTCCGTTTCTCTAGAGAACCCTGACTAATGCAGATTTTTGAACTGAGAGTGGGTTGCAAATACTTAAAAATGTGGAAGTGGCTTTGGAACTGGGTGATGGGCAGAGACCAGAAGAGTTTTGAGATGCATGCTAGAAAAAGCCTAGAAAATCTGGAAGAGACTGTTGATAGAAATAGGAACTTTTTTTTGGTTTTTTGAGTTGGAGTTTCACTCTGTCACCCAGGCTGGAGTACAGTGGGATGCTCACGGCTACCACAGCCTTAGTCTGCTGGGCTCAGGTGATCCTTCTGCCTCAGCCGTCCACGTAGCTGGAACCACAGGCATGTGCCACCGTGACTGGCTGATTTTTTTATTTATTGTAGAGATGAAGTCTCACCGTGTTGCTCAGGCTGGTCTCAAACCCCTGAGCTCAGGTAATCCTCTCACCGCCACCTCCCAAAGTGCGGGGATTACAGGTGTGAGCCATTGCACCTGGCTAGAAATATGGATATTAAACACACTTCTAGTGAAAGTACAGAAAGAAAAGAGGAGAGCTACAGAAAAAGCTTATCTCGTCCGAGAGAGCACGCATACCATCATGAACAGAATGTTGGTAGGAACACGAACACTAACGGTGCTGGTGTTGAGGTCTTGGACGGAAATGAGGAGCGTGCTGGAAACTGGAGGAAAGGCACTCCTTGCTATTAAGTGGCAAAGAACTTGGCTGAATTGTGCTCTAGTGTTTTGTGGAAGGTAGACCTTAAGAATGATAACCTTGAATATTTAGCAGAGGAGATTTCTAAACAAAGGGTTGAAAGTGTGGCTTGGATTCTCTTTACTGCTTAGAGTAAAACGCCAAAGGAGAGAGATACATTGAAGAAATTAAGGAGTCAGAACTTGAAGATTTGGAACATTCTCAGCCCATCCCAGTGGGCAGAGCATCCAGCCAAAGAGGATCATTCTTTTTTTTTTTCTGAGTTGGAGTCTCACTCTGTCACCCAGGCTGGAGTGCAGTGGCCACTCCCAACCACCACAGCCTCGACCTGCTGGGCTCTGGC
>NW_007247439.1:106972-121619 GCF_000164805.1 Carlito syrichta
TCCACTCACCTCAGCCTCCCAAAGCATGGGATTACAGGCTGAGCCACCGAGCCTGGCTGAGGATCATTCTTAAGCCTTAAAATCGAATGGAATTTGCATTGCTAGGTTTTAGATTTGCTTGGGACCTGTCATCCCTTCCTTCCTTCCAGCATCTACCTGTTGGGATGGCAGTGCCTATTCTATGCTTCTGTGCTTCCATCATATTTTGGAAGTACATAGCTCGTTTGGGTTCACAGCTTTCTCAGATGCAGAGGAATCTTGTCTCAGGATGAATCATCCCTCCAGTCTCACCCACACCTGCTTTAGATGTCAAGTGAGACTTTGAACTTGGAATTGATGCCGCAATGGGTTAAAGACTTTTGGGGCTGTTGGGGTGAGCTGAATGAATTTTGCATGTGAGAAGGGCATGAATTTTAGGGAGCCAGGTGACGGAATGTTATGTATTGAATTTTACCGAGAGTGGTTGCAAATACTTAAAAACATGGAAGTGGCTTTGGAACTGGGTGATGAGCAGAGACCAGAACAGTCTTGAGGTGTGCGCTAAAATAACTTAGATTATCTAGAAGAGACTTTGGTAGAAATTTGGACATTAAAGGTCCTCGCCCTGCCATTTCACATGTTGAAGTCCTAACTCCCAGTGTGCTGGTATTTGGCAATAAGGCCTTTAAGGTGATAATTAAGGTGAAATGAGGTCCTAAGGGTAGGGTTTTAATCCCATGTGGTTGGTGTCCTCATAGAAGAGGAAGAGACATCATAGACTTCTCTCTCTGCACGTGTGCACCCAGAGAAAAGACCACGTGAGGACACAGCAAGAAGATGCCATCTGCAATTCAAGAAGAGAGGCCTTACCAGAAACCAACGCTGCTGGCATCTCCATCTAGGACTTCCAGCCTCTAAAACTGTGAGAAAATAAATTTCTGCCGTTTAAGCCACCCAGTCTGCATTTTTTTGTCATGGCAGCCTGAGCAGGTGAAGACAACTCCCCATAGCAATTAGTAAGTGAGGAGTCATGAAGAGTTTGATTCTAGCTTTCACAGAATCACTCATTCAGTTAATATTTACATTCCACTGAGTGTTGGACACTGTCAGACACGGGCTTTCAATGGTGAACAAAAGGGGCATGGTTCCTGTCCTCAAGAAGCTTAAGATCATGTAAGGGAGACACACATTCACCAAATAATTACTCAGATAGCCATAAAGTAATGACAGTGATGGGTGCTCTAGATACCTAGTCAAGGGTCCAGGAAAAAGTTTTGCTTTTTTTTTTTTAAGTTGGAGCCTCACTCTGTTGTCCATGCTCCCGGCCACTGCAGCCTCGACCTGCTGGGCTCCAGCGATTCCTTCTACCTCAGCCTTCCAAGTAGCTGGAACTACAGGCACGCACCACCACACCTGGCTAATTTTTTGATTCATTGTAGAGATGAGGTCTCGCCAAGTCGCCCAGGCTGGTCTCAAACCCGTGGGCTCAGGCAATCCTCTCATCTTGGCCTCCCAAAGTGCTGGGATTGCAGGCTTGAGCTACTGCGCCCAGCCTAGGAAAAGTTTTTGAAGCAGTGACACCGGTCCTGAGCTATGAAGGGTGATTAGGAGTCAACCAGGTGAAGAGGGAGAGGAAGGGTATTCCATGCAGAAGAACAGCATGTGCAGAGGATGGGTGGTCAGAGGACTAGAAGAAGCACTTCTGACTGGAATGGAGCATTGGGTGGCCTTCACGTTGAGGCTGATCTCACGGTACCCAAGGCTGCTGCGGGTAAGCCTGGAAGAGTGGAAGAAGAGTGGATGGAGACCCTGCAGGAGTCATGAGAGGTGTGAGGGGGCTTGGGTGGGGTGGGGGTGTGGTAACAGAGATGGAGGGCGGGGCAAGACTGGAGAGAGATTTATTCAGGCAAAACGACCAGGCTTTGATACCCAGTGGAACATGGGAGGTGAGGATGGGGGAGGAACAGGGAGGACCTAAGGTCTCTGGGTTGAGCGCCCAGGTGGGCGGAGGTGCCATCTGGTCAGGGATAAGAGATGGGGGGGAGACCGAGTCAGGGATAGGGCGGCTGCTTACGACATGGGTGAATTTGGGAAGTTGCGTGAAGCTCTGAAGGCTTCCGTGTCCCCACTGGAGACAGGTGAACTGAGTGAGCTGGCGTCTGTGGAGGGTCCAGCCTGGAGTGGCCACTCCTGCATCTCAAGGTTTCCGGTCTTTTCTTCCGTGGGGCGGCACGGCGGGTGCTGTCATTCCAACATTAAGGATGGGGAGGCTGAGTCTCTGCCAGCCTGGAGTCTTACCCAAGGCCACACTCTATTTCACCAGTCTCACGGGGGTGGGGGGAGGCGGGAAGAGCCTCCTCCTTGCCAGGCCACCTTTAGCATCAGCTCTCAGACCCCAAGAGCAGCAGAGATTCCTTCACGAGCTGCTTAGTCGTCATGGAGGCCTGGCATGGCGGGGAAGAGGGGACATAGTTCAGGAGGGAATTCAATTAGATGGGGACAGAGCAGTGTCGGAGGGAGGGAGTAGAAACTAACGCCAATTCCCAGCGTGGCCAATTCCCCACATGGGGCTCTCGCAGTTTCTTTCCCCTCACAGGAAGGCTGGGCGCTGTGATTGGCAGGCAGCCCTCCCCCCAGCAGGATTCAGGCACCTGAGCCCCTTCCATGTTGTCTCTGCCGTCTCTAGGTCAAGAAGGCAGGCAGGTGGAGAAAGGGAGGGGCAAGAAAGCACCTGCTTCCCAGTATCCTCAGCCTGGAGGTGAGTTGCATCTCTGCTCAAACTCCAGAGGCTACCCTGACATCAAAGGAGCCAAGGCCTGGATGGAAACCCAGGAGGAGGGGGACATGAATTTTGGTGACCCAGTCCTGATGTAACAGGTCAGAGCTGTTTCCATATCCAAATATTGTGTTCTGGAGTCCGATTAAGAGAGACGTGTCCAACTGGACAGGAACCTGAGCTGCACCAGGCCAGGCTCCCAGAGTCTGTCTGGGACTAGGCCTCTTGGTCAAGGGGGAGGGGGAGGGGATAGCGAGGCTGTCCAAGCCCTGCCGGGACTTCCCTAGGTGGGGAGAGGACCAGCCGTGGGGTGAGCAAATGGAAGGGGATAGGCTTGAACCCAGTGCACTGGCTGATGGGTGGCAGGAGCCCCATTCTGGGTACACATGTGTGGGCCAAAAAACCCTCTGGTCGAGACCGGTAGGAAATATGTCCCAAATTCCTTAAGAGAGGGGACTCTGAGGAGTGGGTGTGCAAAGCCTCCTGAATTGCATCTAATGACCTAACGACACAGTTGTGGACTGGTGGAGAGAGGGGCATTGCTGAGGACTTCCATTGGGTGGCCTCAGCGAAGGGAATGCTTCGCTGAGAAGGGACATTTGAGCAAAGACATGGGGATGCTGAAACATGAGGATACTCCAGGTAGGGTAAAGGGAACAGCAGGTTCAAAGGCCCTGTGGTGGGAGCAGGACCCCTCGCCATCATCAAGGCCAGAGGTGATGGTGATAACTGTGACAGTGAGGCCAGAAGTGGTTAGACTCTGGATCTATTTGGTAGGTGTATCCCTCCCTCCTGCCCTCTCTTCCTTCCTTTCTCGGTTTTCTAGGAGGGACTTGTGAAGACACACGGAGATGCTTCCACCTCTGTGCCTTTTTGTTGATTGTAAGCCCCAGGTGGGCAGGGACTGGGCCTTACCCTCACAGCTGGCCCAGGGGCAGCCTTTCTCCAGTGTCTGGTTGGAGACGTTTGTGTCCCAAGTCATCAGATTTCGTGGGGCTCAGTCCCGCTCCTGCTGGTCAGCATGTGGCTCAGGATGGGAAAAGCTTTCACTTGGTCAGACAAGCCCGCCCTTCTCTAAAGAGAACGTTGTGTGTCCAATCAGAGGACAAGGGCTTCGATGTCATGGGCCACGAGAGAGTGACGGGGGCTCCCAGCCCTGCTGTGAAGGGCTCAGGAGCTCAGCCGTGGGCAAGTTCCTGGGTTCTGTTTTGTCCCTGAGATGCCCGCCTGCTGGCTTCCTGGAGAAGTGACAGCGGGCACCTGTGACCATGCCCCATGGGTACCCCTGGCCGGAATCAGATTGGCCCCGCGCTCGGGCGGGAGTGGGAGCTCTGCCTGGCTTGCCAGGACCCCCGGGGAGCTCGGTGGTGGGTGTCCTTCACCCACAAGCTGCAGCCTTTGCTTAATCTGGGCCCTTCTCTGCAACCCCCTCACCCCCTGACTCTTAGGGACACTTGGGTGCAGCTGGTGTCACAAGCCAGCAGGCTCCCGACAAGGCTCCCGACGCCTTGTCCCCAGACCTTCCACAACCCCACGGTCCCACACGCAAAACACTGGGGCAGGCTTCCAGCCTCCTGCCAGTTGTGTGTTCCAGAGGGTTCTGTGCTTCCCAGGCTCTCCTGCCACCCATTAACCACCTTCCCACTCTCCCCACAGCTTTCTCCCTCTTTCTGTGAGGCAGGCTTTCACGGTGTAGCTGTTAAAAGTGCATGAACTGGCAGAGTGTGGTGACTCATGCCTGTCATCCCATCTCTTAGGGAGGTGGAGGCCAGAGGATTGCCTGAACCCGAGGGTTTGAAACCAACCTGGGCAACATGGCGAGATCACGTCTCTGCAATAAATCAAAAAATTAGCAGGACGTGGTGGCACATGCCTGTAGTTCCAGCTACTTGGAAGGCTGAGGTGGAAGGATTGCCTGAGCCTGGCAGGTCAAGGCTGCAGTGGCCATGAGCATGCCACTGCACTCCAGCCTGGGTGACAAAGTTAGACTCTCATTCTAAAAAAAAAAAAATACGTGAACTTTGGGATTGGACAGACTTGAGTGAGCATGGTAACTTCCACTCTTTCCTTTCCTGAGTCAAAATCTCACTCTGTTGCCCAGCCTTGACCTGGTAGGTTCAGGTGATCCTTCCACCTCAGCCTTCCAAGCAGCCAGAACTACAGACATGCAATACCACGCCCAGCTAATTTTTTGATATATTGTAGAGATGAGGTCTTGCCAAGTTGCCCAGGCTGTTCTTGAACCCTTGGGTTCAGGCAATCCTCTTGCCTCGGCCTCCCCAAGTGCTGGGATTACAGGCTTGAGCCACCGCACCTGGTCAGCTTTCATTCTTTCTAACGGAGGCAGAGTCTTCTGTGCCTCGGTTTATTCATCTGTAAAACAAGGACAATGATAATATCTACCCTGTAGCTTGGTTGTGAAGCTTAAGTGAGGTAGTGATGTACGTGGTGCTGGACCCCAATACACAAGAGCTATTATTATCCCTTTTTTTTTTTTGAGTTGGAGTCTCACTCTGTCACCCAGGCTGAAGTGCAGTGGCACGCTCACGGCCACCGCTGGCAGCCTCTGTCTGCTGAGCTCAGGCAATCCTTCCACTTCAGCCTTCCAAGTAGCTGGAACTACAGGTGTGCACCACCATGGTCAGCTAATTCTTTTGATTTATTGTGGAGACGAGGTCTTGCCAAGTTGCCCAGGCTGGTTTTGAACACCTGGGCTAAGGCAATCCTCTCGCCTTCCCCTCCCAAAGTGCTGGGATTACAGGCGTGGGTCACCGCGCCTCGCCTGTTATTATCCTTAAGGATAACCCAAAGCTTTGGGGGGGGGGGCTCTCGGTGCTGGGCACAGGCCGGTGACCCCCACCAGCTCTGAGGCTCACTTCCCCTCCTGCCAGCCTCCTAGCCCAGGCTGCTTCAGGCCAGAGCAAAGCCCAAAAGTCCTACTTGCTGGAGCTTTGAGGGAGTCTGTGAACAGCTGAATCTGTGGATGGCCCTCTGCAGGGGCCAGAGACCCACGGCTCCACCCTTGCCGAGTGAGGGAGCTGCCTGCCAGACCCTTGTCAGTGGTTACAACCTCCAACTGCCTCCCGCTGCCCGAGTTTTATCAAAAGCTCAGTTGAGAGAAATAAAGTTCATGGGGGTTATTTAAAGGCCACGCATTCCATCCATTCTTCCAGAGGAGACTTATCCCTGAACCATGAACCACGGCGGCCTCTCACGAGTCGTTTTCAGAGCACATTATTTAGTCACCACAGAATCGTTATTATGTCCGCCCCTTACGATGGAGACTTTAAGGGAAACGGCTGGAGTACCGCTACTGGGTTTATTTTGGGATGCTGCCGTCCCTTTTACTCATTGCCCCGGCTAGTGTTGTCTATACAGCCCGGGAGTAGAATGAATATAGATGAGGTTCCAGCTTCCAGCAAAGCTCTGCATCCCCAGAGGAACCGGGAGGCTTCTGATGTAGGGACAGTGCGACTCATAACACTGACAGCAATCCCCACTTTGCCTGGGCCGCCAGGGAGCTCAGGGCCAAACGTGGCAGCTTTAAGAATCTTAGAGGATCTCTTGGCCTGTTAATTAAGGGAGACAATTTCTTTTTGGACGCTGATGTTGAACAGATGGGATTGTAATGATTATTTTGTATGTATCTTGTCAGTTGCTTCTGGACTCCAGTGGGACCAGAGGGGGAGCTTGTTTAGTGAAATAATCTGCATCCTGGAAAACGAGGGATGGAAAGTTGGGCGGGTGGGTGGGGAGAAAGAGGAGGAGGCAGTGAGGGAGAAGGATGTTGACCGGGACACAAGAGTCTCCTTCCAGGCCACCGTGGTGATGGTGCAGTGTCTGGCTTCACTGACCCAGGGCTGTGAAAGGAGACTTTTTCCATGAATTTGGAAAGAGAACCACAGCCATTGCTCAATTTGCGCTTCTGACTGCAGCCCCAGGCTTTCTGGGTATTTTTGTAACGTTGTGAAACATTGAAACTCACAGGGCAGTTTCTCCTTTCTCTTCCGCTTCTCTCCAGACCAAGTCACTCCAGCCCTCCCCTCCCCCTCTTCGACCCCTTCCTCCACCTGGCCTCTGTCATGTGCAAGGGGGCTGCTGCCGTGACTGCTCCCCTTCTCTGGGCAAGACGGGAGTGCCTCAGGCCTGAGGCCCACGGTTTGCTGCTGGAGCAAACAGACCCTCAAGGAAAGCACAGCAATAGAGAGGCACCAACTGAGCCCCCTGCTGTGTACCTTCTAAGAGTCGTTATTATCGCTGTTTTATTTTATCTATTCGAATTACCCCCGGGCCTCTGTTCATGGTACTATCTCCCTTCCTCATCCTGGCAAGGCCCTTCACCTCTCTGTCCATCCATCCATTGTGGCCACAGTTTCTCACTTGCAGCACTGTTGACGTTTTGGGCCAGATCATTTTTGTGTGGTGGCTGCCCTGTTAGTGCAGGGTGTGGAGGAACACCTCGACCTCTGCCCACTACATGCCAGTAGGACCTACCTCAAAATCTGTGATAGTCAAAAACGTCTCCAGACATAGTCAAATGTCCCATGGGGAAAGGGAGCAAGGTCACCATCCCTTTCGTCCCCATCCCTCATTCCTCCCCGCCTCCCAGTAGAAACCTCTCTGATGCATTAATGTGTCGCCACCAGTTTGCATGCGTTCTTGCAGCTCTGTGAATTGCCTGTTCAGACGGTTCGCCCAACTTTCCATTGGAGTTGCCATCATCTTTGGATTTGTAAAGGGTAACCCGTTGTATTCCAGAGATGAGTCAACTTGGATTTGTGCTGTCTTCCCCCCTTTCTTGTCTTGGGTGTAGTAACTCTCGCCTTGCAGATGAGAAACAGAGGTGCAGAGCTGTAGCTGCCAGTGCTCACAGTGCTAGTAAGTTGTGAGGCCAGGCCAGGCCTCTGCCTCCAGAGCCAGGGTGCATGACTCTGGGCTACAGTGGCATCCCTTCCATCCAAATATGACTTCAAGGGAAGGCAGACAAGGTCAGGCACTGCAGCCCGGGGATGGGAAGGAGGTGGCTGGCTCAAGGTCACGCAGCCTGTCAGCAGTGTCACCTGGATTGCCTTGATGTGGCACCAAGTGTCTTGGGAGTTGGATTTGTTGTTTCCTTGGGTCTAGGAATGACTGAGTGATTTTGCTTAAATGTCCAACAGGATCCCCGGGCTCTGGTGAGACGGAGAGTGGGGGATCTCTCAATGTCTGTGCCAGGCAGGGGCCCTTTGCTAGTCTGCTTGGCAGAGGACACATAGGGCCCACGGACTCAGAGGTGGCACGTCTGGGTCTGGGCATCCTGTCCTGGGCCTCTGGGTGCCTGGCAGGAGAGTGTTTCCCTCCAGGCCCAGGGAATGATGGATGGGGGGAGTGGGTGGGTGGAGGGGACTTTGTTCCCTAAAACCCATTCACATGACTTGCTGACCTCAGGGTCCTCCCCCTTTCTCTTGTCTTTTTCTCCTTCACTGCATTCTGCCCTGCTTCGGTTTCCCTTCTCTGTTTTCCTTTTCTCCATCTGCACAAAGCCCTCAGAGGACTGGGGCTGACCCGGGCCTCCTGTCTCTGCCTGAGGTTGGTTTCCAGTTCCTGGACTGCAGCCCGGGGGCTCGTCTGCCTTGGAGGGCTGTGGGAAGACCTCGGGGCTCTGGCAGGGAGGCTGGGTCTGTTGTGTCCTCATGGCAGGGCCTCCAAGCCACCATGGCTGGGTGACACACACCTAGTATGGGCCGCAGTCCTGGCCCCCCCAACCTGACAGACATGCCTGGTTCATCCCAGACCACTTCCCAACAGCCTCAGGATCCTTCTCGGCAAAGAACGTGAGACGGAAACGTATCCCTCCTTGGCTTAGGGCTCATCTTTACTCGAGAAGCCTGTGGGGGGTGCAGGGGAGGGACACAACATCAATCAGCGTCCCTGATCTCAAACCAGGCAAAGTAGGGACCAAAGGGAGGCCCAGACTTTACCTATACGATGACCACTTGCATACCTAATCCTAAACTGTACCCCACATCTTTAAAATAAAATTTTAAAAAAGCAACCTGCTTCATAGTGATCATTAACCCTGGCCGCCCCACCAGAACCACGCATAACTTTCCAGACAGAACAATTTCCAGGCCCCAACCTGAGACTCTGGGTCTGGAGGCTGGAGTGAGGCCGGATATTGGGGGGCTACCCAGCCCCCCTGGTGATTCCGATGCATGTCCAGGTTGAGATCGACTGCTTTGCGAGGGCAGGGGTAACAGAAAGAACATGAATGCAGGCCTGGAGACCTGGGTTAACGTCTGGGCATCCTCAGGCCGGGGGGCATCGCTGGCACAGCCCCTTCTCTCTCCAGTCTGGAGGGAGTGGAGGGCCCTGGGTCCCCTCCAGGCGGTGGCAGGGTGGGGCAGGAGCCAGGACAGTCTTTGGGCCGAGGCTCTTGCTGGGCTCCTCAGTGAGTTGCTGTCTCCAGCCGAGCATGTAGGGGACACGGTATCCCCCACAGTGTTTCCTGGAGGAGGAGCCTGGTCTTCCAGCGTCTGGCAGGGGAAGCAAGAGCTGGAGGGTGTTGGTCTCTGCCACACTTGGTGAGAGAACTTGTGCCGTGGCTGTTTCATAGACCCTGTGGGCCGAAAGGGGAAGTGTGGCCATATTTAGAAAGTCGTCCTCAAAGAGCAGTGGCAGGGTGGGGGCGGGGGAGGAGGGTGGCCGGCCTGGGAGCTGTGGGTAGATGTGAGCGGCCCAGGAAGGAAGCAAGCAGGACTGGAGAACGAGGCTTGATTTGGGCCCACAGGTTGTCACTTTGAAAGCTCTTGGATTGGATGGTGGGGGTTGGGCCGAAAGAGAAGGTGCGGGGAGGAGGAAGAGTTTCCAGCCAGGGAGCCTGGCTTTTGCTTTGCTTCACTTTCTTTCTCTCTTTTTCTTTTTTTCTCCAAGTCAGGTTCTCGCTCTGTTGCCCAAGCCAGAGTGTGGAGGCATGATCATGGCTCACCTCCTGGGCTCAGGCAATCCTCCTGCCTCAGCCTCCTGAGTAGCTGGGACTACTGGCACGCACCACCACACCCAGATAACTTATGCAGTTATTTATTTATTTTTTTTTGAATTGGAGTCTTACTCTGTAGCCCAGGCTGGAGTGCAGTGGTATGCTCACGGTCACTGCAGCCTCCACCTGCTGGGTTCAGGCGGACCTTCTGTCTCAGCCTTCCAAGTAGCTAGAACTACAGGCATGCGCCACCATGCCCAGCTAATTTTTTGATTTACTGTAGAGATGAGGGCTCGCCAAATTGCCAGGCTGGTCTTGAACCCATGAGTTCAGGCAATCCTTTCACCTCTGCCTCCCAAAGTGCTGGGATTATAGGCGTGAGCCACCACGCCCGACCATATTTTTATTTGTTTTGTAGAGAAGAGGTCTTGCTATGTTGCCCAGGCTGGTCTTGAACTCCTATACCCAAGTGATCCTCCCACCTCAGCCTCTCAAAGTGCTAGGATTACAGGTGTGAGCCACTGCGCTGGGCCAGAGCCTAACTTTTTCTTGGGTTGGATGCAAATGGAAGAGTGCGTGCTGGGAGTGGCCTGCCCTGCCCAAAGACCCAGGAAGAGGCTTCCTCTCAAGGAGAACAGGGAGGTGGTAAGAGGTGCTTTGTCAAGATGGCCTGGCCTGTGGCAGGGGATGTCAGAGGAGGAACTTCCCCCTCCCTCGAGCTACGCGGAAATTTCTCTGGTGTCTTAGCCTATTCAGGCTGCTACAGTAAGATACCATAGACTGGGTGGCTTATACAGAGCAGGCATTTATTTCTCACAGTTCTAGAAGCTGAAAGTCCAAGATCAAGGTGCTGGCAGATTCAGTGTCTGGTGAGGGCACTTTCCTCATAAATGGCGACTTCTCACTTCAACCTCTCGTGGCAGAAGGAGCGAGGGGTCTATCTCAGGCCTCTAATAAGGGCCCCAATCCCATTCATGAGGACTCCGCACCCAGGGCCTAATCACCTCCAAAGGTCCCACTTCCTAACACCATCACCTTGGGGGTGAGGATTTCAACACATGGATTTGAAGGCGACGCAAACATCTGGGCAGCCTAATGCGTCCCATCCCTAGGTCACTCTTACGACTCTTCCCTGCACTGACCTGGGGCTCAGATCACCATTGCAGCAACAGGAAGACTATCACGCAAGGCTCCTAGCCCAGGGGGTCAGAGGTCTGGAAGCCTTCAGAGCCCGACTGAAGACCCCTGTGCCTCAGGTTTTTCATTCTGCTAGCAAGTGGGAGAAGCAGCTCCTCTGCCCTGTCACAAGTGCCCCGGCCCCAAGCAAAGGGCTGTGGAACTCCAGGTGACCATGGCCACACACCCCTGCTTCCTCTAGGCTGCTGCTTTCCCGTGGTCCTTGGCCTCTGCAAGGAGTTGCTCTCTGCTGTCTTCCATGCCCAAGTCTTGTCCCTACCTGTGCCTACAAGGATGGAGTGATGGGGTGGCAGAGGTGGGGAGGTATCATGACTCCCACCCAGAGCTGTCTTAAGAAATTCCTGCCCCCCTCCCAACAATGTGCTGAAGCAAAGCTCTACTTCCTGAGGTAGCCCTGCTCCAGAGGACCCAGGGAGAAGGACTTTAACCTAACGGATGGTGTTGCACACCAGTGACAGTGCCACCACCTTTCTCAGGGACATTGCAGAGTTGGCAGTCAGAGGGCCCTGTTCTGAAGGTGGGAGTTAAAGCAGAGAGGGGAGGCTTGCTTTGGTTCTGATTCTATAATGAGGCATCTGAGGTCTGATTCCCAAAGAGTCTGCTCAGTGTGCCCTGGTGAAGAAGACAACTCAACCCAACCCAGCTCAGCCCAACCCAATCCAACTCAACGCAACCCAACCTGATCCAACTCAACCCAACTCAGCCCAACCCAACCCAACCCAACTCAGCTCAACCCAACCTAAACCAACTCAACCCAGCCCAACCCAACCCAACCCAACCCAGCTCAACCCAACCCAACTCAGCCCAACCCAACCCAACCCAACCCAGCTCAACCCAACCCAACTCAGCCCAACCCAACCCAACCCAACCCAGC
This sequence comes from Carlito syrichta, assembly GCF_000164805.1. Lineage (NCBI taxonomy): Eukaryota > Metazoa > Chordata > Mammalia > Primates > Tarsiidae > Carlito > Carlito syrichta. Next base: position 118,757 of record NW_007247439.1, read on the forward strand.
TCAACCCAACCCAACTCAGCCCAACCCAACCCAAACCAACTCAACCCAGCTCAACCCAACCCAACTCAACCCAACCCAACCCAAACCAACTCAACCCAGCCCAACCCAACGCAACCCAGCTCAGCTCAACCCAACCCAACCCAACTCAACCCAATCCAACTCAACCCAACTCAACTCATACCAACTCAACCCAACCCAAACCAACCCAACTCAACTCAACTCAACCCAACTCAACAAGACTCCTGCTCACTCCATTATTTACTGAGCACCAACAATGTTTTGACCACTGTGCTAAGTGCTGGAGTTGTGGAAGAGAGAAAACCAGACACGGCACCTACCCTCATGGTGCTTGGAGTCTGGTGGAGGCACTGGAGGGCACATCCCAAGTCTGTGTCTCTATTCAACCCATGAAGGTGACCACATGAAGGTTGGGGGAGGCAAAGCCCTTACCCCCATAATCCCACTGGGGAGTCAAGATTCACATACATGAAATGCTCAGAGAATGAGGCAATGTTGAATAAGTCCATTGTTGACTCTGGTAACCACTAGGTGGACTTGGCTACCAAGTAACCTTGAACAAAAAAGTACATGAGTTCTGGCATGAGTGTATTGGACTGAACAACCCATGTGGACTCTGCCATCTTTCTTGGTTCCTGCTTGCCATTGGCCATCCTCTTTTCTTCCTCCCTCTTCTACCTGAGAGCTGGAAATCTTCTGTGGCCAGTGACTGGATTCCAGGTGTGGGGTCGGGTGGCAGGAGACCTCATCTCCCCCTGAGTACGGGTTTTGGAATTCTGATGCCATGGTGTTAGTGTGTGTGCATGCTGCCTACCATTTTGCTCTGTTTTTAAATTTTCGAACTTCAGAAAAATTATAAGTTCACTCATTATTTACATTTATGAAATCATTTGAGAAAAATCTAGAGCCAGCTTGCCCCTTTACCCTTAGATACTCCGTTTATATTTCAAGGGCATTCTTTTATATAGTCCAGTTTCCTTTTCAGCTGAGTCTCGTTTCTCTCCTTTTCAGACAGTGTTGGATCATTCTGTGTCTTACATAAAGCTTATTTAATGGTAGTGAGCTGGATTGCTTTTCTGCGTGGTACTGTGCCGGTGACCAGGTTGTCGGGGGGTTCCTGGGTTCCAGGGTCCCCCTGGGAAACTGCTGGCTTCAGTGGCTGTGCTGGAGTTGGCTTGTTATGGGACAGCTGGCCTGTCCCCCAGCGGCCCTGGAGGCCCGGCCAGGCGTTGGCTGAACTCTGTGCTCTCTTCCCTACTACTTTGTCCTGGAGTTTTCTGCACATTCCCCACCCACAGATGTAAATATCGCGTGATGCTGGCTTTCCAGTGCCTGGCGTGGCATGATGGCAGCAGGAGTGAGCTTGGCCGAGTACCCTCTCCAGGCCTTGGAGGCCAGCCTGGCCTCCTCTGAAAATACAGGCAGCCTGCTTTTCTCAACTCCCCCGGAGGGGCAGCTCTGTGGTATGGTCTGGTCCCGCTCAGGACTGGCAGTCTTAGGCTGAGGGAACATTTTCCAGAGTGTAGCCGAGGGACAGAACGTCTCAGTGAGATGGGCTGGGATGGGCAGGGCTTGGAAAGGCCCCTGCTTGTTCTGGGAGGTGTTCAGAATGCTGAGGTTTTGAGACTCCATGGAGGCTCTTTACAGCAGCTTCCAGCTTTGGGAAGAGGAATAGACGGGCGCCCGTTTCTTTGGGTTCAGGGGCAAAGGTGAAGCCCCGCACTACTGACCTGGGGCCGGGGCCTGGGCCTGGGCAGGACACTGGACATTGAAGAGGAACAGAGTCTAGAAGTCTTAGATCCCATCCAGTGAGCCCCGGCTGGAGCTCTGCTGGGGACCAGCCCTGACACAAAACCAGTAGGTCCTCTGAGGGAGTAGGTAGGAGACCCCCAGTGAGAGTCAGACACACTGGAGGCCTTTATCAGTCAGATGGGTCTCCTGTAAGGGGAGTCCAGGGACTGGAGAGTTCAGCCCCGGCCTGAGCAGTCAAGGATGCTGAGGGCAAAAGTGAGGCCTCAGTCAGCCACCCTTCCCGGCACTGTCCCTCTCCCCTTCCTCTTCCTTTGGTTGAGTCGGGGGTCTCACTCTGTTTCCCAGGCTACAGTGCAGTGGCATGATCACTGCTCACCACAGCCTCCACCTCCTCGGCTCAGGCAATCTTTCTACTTCAGTTTCCCGGGTAACTGAGATTACAGTCACATGCCACCACGCCCAGCTATTTTTTTTACTTTTTTGTAGAGAAGTCTTGCTATGTTGTCTAGGCTGGTCTCGAACTCCTGGGCTTGAGCAATCCTCCCACCTCAGCCTCCCAAAGTGTTGGGATTACAGATGTGAGCCACGGCCTCTGGTTCTCCTCTTCCTTCTGTTTTGGGTTGGTACCCAGTCAGCACAGCGGCGGGCCAGTTCCAGCTCTGCTCTGTGACCTTGGACAAGTCACTTTATTTCCTCGGGTCTGTGTCCTCATCTGTGCAATGGGTTGTGGTACCTCTCCGGGGGCAGTGCTGAGTGGCCATCAGATGGCCGGCTTCAGAGGGACTTGGAGAGTTTGTGAAATACAGACGCCCGGGCCCTTGCCCAGCCTCTGGGAGCCGGCATCTTCCGGGGAGGCCAGGCATGTAAGTGCAGGACTCTTCAGAAGAGCTCCCCTGGTGGTCCCGGGAGCAGAGCTGGGTGGCCCCAACCCCTGACTTCAGGGCAGGCTCCAGAACCCAGACCCAGGCCTTTATGCCTTGACACATTTCCCTGGTGTCTGGGAGGGCCTGGTACAGGTGGGGGCCCTCGGGCCCGGCCACTCGGCCATCCATCCGCCGGCCCCTCCCACCCGGGAGCCGTGCCCGGTCCGGCG
>NW_007247439.1:121981-164316 GCF_000164805.1 Carlito syrichta
GCTCCCCTCCCCCCGCCCCCCCCACCGCGGCTGAAAGGCCCGGGCTTGGGAGCGCGGCCGCCGGCTCCGCGCCCCGCACAAAGGGCCGCGCATTAGAAAACCGGCAATTACCCGCATTTTGTCTGTGCCCTTGTGTCGCTGACACTGCGCGCGGCCCCTCCCCGGGCGGCTGCACTTTGAGGATTTTCAAGCCCTTTCTTGGTTACCAGGGGCGACTGGGCAGAGGGCTGGGGGCTTGGGGAGGGCGGAGGCGCCCAGGGCCGAGTGGGGTCGTGTGCAGCGGGGGACATCCCCGGTTAGGGGGAGGCAGGGTGTGGGCATCGCCCCTGGGGAGACGCGCCTCAAGTCTAGTGCTCTCTCCAAGGCGGGAGCCCGGTGGGCATGCAGTGTCCCGGGTTTCACCGCAAGGGACCCCTGATTGAGTGGGTCTGCGGTGCCCTGGAAACGGCGCTGGAACAGGCCAGGTTTTGTTTTATTTTAAATATAGAGATGGGGGGGGGGTCAAGCTATGTTGCCCTGGGTGGCCTGGAACTCCCGGCCTCAAACAATCCTCCTGCCTCAGCCTCCCAAAGTACTGGGATTATAGGCGTAAGTCACCGTGCCTGACCAGAGTATTTTATTTTTAATAATGTATGATGAAATATAACAGTGGAATGCAGTACACAGATCTGTGCCACCTGCATTCCATCAAGCTATGGAGCAATTCCATCACTCTAGAAAGCTCCATGGGTTCTTTCCAATTTTCCCACCCCACTCCCCACCCTTCCAGGCAACTACTGCTGTGATTTCCATCATCATTACCTACATTTTACAGTTTTTCAAACTTTGTGATAAATAGAGTCACAAGAATACACTCATTTTGTTTCTGACTTTTCTGTCAGCATACTATTTTTTAAATCTGTCCATGCTGTGTGTGTGAATAGTTTATTACTTTTTTTTTGAGTTACAGTTTTACTCTGTCGCCCAGGCTGAAGTACAGTGACATGGTCACAGCCACCACAGCCTTGACTTGCTGGGCTCAGGCGATCCTTCCGCCTCAGGCTTCCAAGTAGCTGAAACTACAGGAATGCACCACCATGCCTGGCTAACTTTTCTTGATTTATGGTAGAGACGAGGTTTCACCAAGTTGCCCAGGCTGGTCTCAAACCAGTGGGTTCAGGCGATCCACCGGGCTCAGCCTCCCAAAGTGCTGGAATTACAGATGTGAGCCACTGCACCCGGCCTATTTCTTTTTATTAAGCAGTTTGTTATCTGCTTATGGACACCTGGATTCTTTCTAATTTTTGGCTGTTGTAAATAAAGCTTCTATGATCATTTTGCAAAAGTCCTTTTTTGTGAACACATTTTTGTTTTGGAATCCGAGTCTCACTCGGTTGCTCAGGCTGGAGTGCAATGGCATGCTCATGGCCACACAGCCTCCTTGACCTGGGCTCAGGTGATCCTTCCACCTCAGCCTTACAAGTAACTGAAACTACAGGTGTGTGCCACCATGCCTGGCTAATTTTTTGATTTATGGCGGAGACGAGGTCTCACCATGTTGACCAGGCTGTTCTCGAACCCCTGGACTCAGGCAATCCTCTTGCCCCAGTCTACCAGAGTGCTGGGATTACCAGTGTGAGCCACTGCACTTGGCGAACACATGCTTTTGTGTTTTGGGGGCAAATACCTAGGAGTGGAATTGCTGGGTCACAGGGACGGTGTCGAGCTTTTATGGAGACTGTGGCTTGCTTTCTAAAGTGGCTACACAATTCTCTGTCCCCGCCAGCAGTGAATGAGGACTCCAGCTGCTCTCCATCTTTGTCAGCATTTGGTGTTGTCAATCTTTTTGACTTTAGCATTCCAGTGGTGTGAGGTGGTCTCTTGCTGTAGTTTTCTGGCCGGGTGACTTTAATGCATGAGCTCCAAGCACTATACTTGGGGGAAATTCCTGTCTAGTCCAGTTCTTGAATTTTCTTTCCAGGTCCAACAGGGGAAATGACCTCCCCGAGGCCCACGGCTGATGGGACAGATGTGGGATGAGAACACAGGACTCCTGACTACCAAATAAGCGCTCTCTCCTTTTTAAATTTTTTTGAGTCAGGATCTCACGCTGTCACCCAGGCTGGAGTGCACCGTTGCAATCATAGCTCACTGTAGCCTTGACCTCCTGGGCTCAGGTGATCCTTCCACCCAAGCTTCCAAGTAGCTGAGACTATAGGCATGCACCACCAGCCTTTCTAATTTCTTGATTTTTTTTGTAGAGACGAAGTCTCACAACGTTGGCTCAAACAATCCTCTCGCTTTGGCCTCCCTAAGTGCTGGGATTATAGATGTAAGCTACTGTACCACCAAGCTGGGAGCCACCATGCGGGGAAATGGGAATGAGGGGGTGGGGTCCTGGGACTTCCAAAGTCTTCCTTTGCCTATAAGCATCGTTTTAAGTGTGATTTCTAAGACCCTCTAGAGACTGGCCCCACCTGTCCTTGGAGCCTTGTTCCAGGCTGCTTTTATCTCATACACTGTGCTCTGGCGATCATGGACGCCTGTCTATCTGTTGCTGTTCCCCACCCCCTTCTCCCATCAATACTGACTCCAGAGACTGTTTTTCCAGAGATGGCCACACCAAAAATATATATCCCAATCCACATTCTCCTCTTGCAATGTAACTGACACTCCTCTCACTGATAGAGGGAGCTCTGCGTTTCCTGTCATCGAATTTGGGGAGAGACATGCAACTGCTCTGACCCATAGCCTATGGCAGAAGTGATGGTTTTTGATGTGAAGTTATATAAAGGGTAAATATCCACCTAGTTTTCCATCTCTTTTTTGGATGCCCACCCAAGGAACCCACATGCCATGCTATGGAGAAGCCCAGGCTAGCCCACATGGAGAGACTGCGGTGGAGGGGAACTGAGGCCCCCAACCCACAGCCAGTTCCACCATCACAGAAATCAAAAAAATTAGCCAGGTGTGGCGGCGCATGCCTGTAGTCCCAGCTACTTAGGAAGTTGAGGCGGAAGGATCTCCTGAGCCCAGCAGGTTGAAGCTGAGGTGAGCCGTGATTATGCCGCTGAACTCCAGCTTGGGTGGAAGACCAGATTTGCGAGTGAGTGAGCCTTTAGATGGTTCCAACTGCTGCCTTCAATGCTTCCAGCTGAAGCCTAGACAACAAGAGAGAGGAGACAAGCCCTTCCTGCTGTGCGCTGTCCGGATTCCCGACCCTGACTGGGTTCCAAACATAATTCAGAGTTGTTTAAGAAAAAAAAGTTGTTATATGTAAATAGGATGATACTTTGTTACGCAGTCATAATGACTGGAACACACCTAATATTTTCTGCATCCTTCTGATGTTAATTCATCCTCTCCTCACCCACTCCTGGCTCTAAGCGTAGCTCTTCTCTCTTCTCTTTCAGGTTTTGCTGGACATCACCTCTGCCAGAAGCCCCCCATTCTCGCACCCGCCCGGACTTCCCTCTGCCTTGAGCTGAGCTGGAAGTTCCTCCTCTGTGTCCCGGGTACATGCTCAGATCTCGGTACTCTCCACCTTGTTCTCCAGCTGTGCGTTTGGATGTCTGCATCCCCTAAAAAGGGCCCCCTGGGAGCTGGCTCAGGGCACGTTTCCTCTCTGGACTTCTAAGAACCTGGCACAGAAATGTTTGCTGAAAGACAGTGTGTCCCTAAAACTGAGGGATTAAGCAAACAGAGCCTGAATTCAGCAAAATCCAACTTCCCACTCCCCGTGCCCATTCCCTCTGGGCCAAGCCTTGAGCAAGAGAGACAAAAAGAATGCGAGACAGTCTTTCCCTTTAAGGGAATTTCAGTCTGTAGGGAGCTAGGAAAAGAAAGATAAGGAAAGATGAGTATATGATTGAATGAAGTTTGCTGTCTCCAGGAAGGGGGAGAGAACTGCCTGGGACGGGGTGGTCAGGGCAGGCTTGCATGCAAGGCATGGCGTTTCTGGTAGCATTATTTACTTTTTCTTTCTTTCTTTCTTTCTTTCTTTTAGACTTAGGGGGTGCGAGTGCATGTTTGTGACATGGACATATTGTGAAGGAAACTGGGTTTCAGGTGACCCATTTCCCAGATAGGGAACACTGTGCCCGACAGGTAACTTCTGAACCCTTGCCCCTCCTCACCTACCCCCATGGTGTATGTTTTATGGAGACATGTCAAACACACGAATGTGGTTGCCTAACTTAGGGGTGAGGGGCTGGGGTGGTGAGTGGGGATGGAAGGAATACATACATAAAACAAGAGCGGACTTTTGTGCAGAACAGTGATGGCAGTGTGTCATGGAGAGGGTGATGAACTCAACTTCTGCACCCGAGGACCAAACAGAAGGAGGATTCAACATCAAAGTTACTCTTGGAAATGGCACTACCAATGTTAGGATGGTGCGCTTGTCTGTGTGGGTGGGAGGGAGAGGGGATATGGGACAGGAATTTGGCAGTGATGTTTTATTCTTTTGCAAAAGATAAGGGGCTGAGTGTGATGGCTCATGCCTGTCATCCCAGTACTCTGGGAAGCCAACGTGAGAGGACTGCTTGAGCCCAGGAACTTGAGACCAACCTGGATAACAGAGCAAGACTTCGTCTCTACAAAAAATAAAAAAAATTAGCCAGGTGTGGTGACTCACACCTGTAGTCCCAGCTACTCAGGAGGCTGAGGCAGAAGGATCTCCTGAGCTCAGGTGGTCAAGGCTGTGGTGAGCCATAATCCTGTCACTGCACTGCAACTTGGGTGAGAGAGTAAGACCCTGACTGACCACTGTGGGAGCTTTTCTGTCCTCTCAATAAATCCTGCTTTAAAAAATATATAGATAGATAGAAAGATAGGATAGATAGATAGATAGTTGCTGGATGCGGTGGCTCACACCTATAATCTCAGAATTTGGGAGTCAGAGGCAAGAGGATTGCCTGAGACCAGGGGTGGAGACCAGCCTGGGCAACTTGGTGAAACCCCATCTCTACAATAAATCAAAAATTGAACTGGGCACATCTGTGGTTCCAGCTACTTGGAAAGTCAGAGCAGAAGGATTGCCAGAGCTCAGCAGGTTGAGGCTGCGGTTGCTGTGAGCATGCCACTGCCCTCTAACCTGGGCGGCAGAATGACAGTGAGACTCCAGCTCAAAAAAATAAAAGTAATCTGAAGCAAAATGGCAAAATGTTAGTATCTGTTGAATCTGGGACGTGACTGTGGGTTTCTGTTAAATCATTTTGTGTATAGTCACACATCACTTAACGATGGGGCAATGCATTGTTTAAACAAACACTTTCTTCGAAATGCATGGTTACGTGATTTTGTCATTGTGTGAATATCATAAATTTATCACAGATTGTGTTTACACAAACCCAGATGGTGTAGCCTACTACACACCTCGGCTGGGTGGTTGTGGACTATTGCTCCTGGGCCGCAAACCTCTACGGCATGTGACTCTAGTGACTAACACAATGACAGGTATGTGTGCATCTAAACATGGAAAAGGCACAGTGAGACTATGGTACGCTAGTCTTCTGGGAGTGCCGTGGGAGGTGCGGTCTGCTGATGACTGAACCGTCGTTATGCAGTGCCTGACTGTATATCATAATTTTAGAAACTCTTTTAAGAGGTGGCCAATCAAGACACCACAAACTAATTTTGTGCCTTTTGTCAGAACCCGTTTCTGATGGCAGGCTGGCCTCTGACAGAGCTCCAGTCTTCGGTGACACAGTCCCAATAAGGAGAATCTGAAGAGCTTGCTGTTTACTGGTGCTAAAAGCCTTGATAAATAGCATCTGAGGTGGGGAATGGAAAATGTCATCGCCTGCCGCGTACAGGGCGAAAGCAAACGGCTGAGCCGCCGCGGGAACGTTTTCTGCGTCCGGGCTGGATCAGATCAGCCTCCTGGGACTTTGAGAGAAGATCAGAAATCCCAGACAATTGCACGGACGGTTGTGGGCAGCTCTGGGAGGGCTGCGAGTCTCCCATCAGGGCCTCGTCGCTGGGCATCGCTGAAGGCGCTCAGCCACCGAATCTCGCGACAGCGTCTGTCTTCCTCCGGGCCTGGCCGTAGCTGATTGGCTCAGCGGAACCAAGCGGGGCCAATCAGGTTCTTTCTCTCACGATTTTGGAATCTTGAACTGAGTCAGAGACCGGGAGCTGTCGGGATGGGGTTGCTTTATCGGGAATGTTCCAGTGGGGAGATTTATCGATCCAGATGCTTGGGTCCTTGGAAGTGTCATGACTCTGGTCTTTCCTGAGGCTTCGTTATTCAACTTGTTCTTGGACTTTAATACATTTGTCATCTTGATGGGTCAGGGCTGATTCCTATGACTTGTCCTATGAAGGAGGATAGCATATTATTTTATTATGCTCCATCCTTCCCCTAGTGCAGCTGTCAGGACATGTGGTGTCCTTATTGAGTTAGGAGAAGTTGCCCCCCTCTGGGAGGACAAATGAGAAAAAACTGGTCTTGCTGGCCAGACACAGCTCCTGGCCAGGGTGAAAGTCCTCACGCCACTCATTCCCTGGCCAGGCCTTCGTGTGTGCCGCGCAGACCATGTATTTATGCCCAGCGGCCCTGCCTGTCCACCATTTGTTTCCTGGATGGTATGTCTTCTGCGTCAAGGTGCCATTCAGAGCACGAGGTGTCATCCTAGACAAGATTGATGAAATGCTGGCCTGCCACACAAGCCCTATTCAAGACTTCAACGCTCATGGCAAAGATGTCTTTAAAAAATTTTTATTTAGTTATTTTTCGAGTCAGGTCTCACTCTGTTGCCCAGGCTGGAGTGCAGTGGTACGATCGTGGTTCACTGAAGGCTCTACCTCCTGGACTTAGGAGATCCTTTTACGTCAACCTCCCGAGTAGCTGGGATGACAAGCACATGCACTGTGACCAACTAATTTTTTGATTTTTTGTAGAGACGAGGTCTTGCTATGTTGCCTAGGCTGATCTCCAGCTCCTGGGCTCAAGCAATCCTCCTGTTTGGGCCTCCCAAAGTGCTGGGATTACAGGCGTGAGCCACCGCACTCAACCAAAGATGTACTTTTTAATCATTGTATGTAGAAATCTGTTCAAAGTCAAGCCTTACAGGAAGTGTAGGAAAACTCTGTGGCCTGATCAAGTCCCCAAAAGCCCATTTCCTTCTGCTAAATAATCTTCAGGCTTGAAAGGGAGCCTTCCTCCAAATAGCTTGGCAGACATTCTTGAAATGTCAAAGGAAATGCCTCTTTCCCGCCGTGAACAACACTGGAGCAGGGGTGACAGCCAGATCACAGGAGCGACTTGACAAGGAGGTATCTGCAGACCACAGCGAGAGCGACATGGAAGCCATACCCAAGCACTGATGGTCACAGGAGGAAAATGATCTCAAGGTGGACATGGCTTGCAAGGCGGCTGTTCCAGCCCTGATGCGTCAACTTATTTTACTCAGACAGTCGCTCCGCGTCCCTCGGAGGACTTGCAGCTAATCTGAGTCCTGTCACGTTTCTGAGAGAAGGTTGAGTCTGTAACAGCAAGTCAGGGACTTTCCCAAGCCAGAGGACCCCTCCCAACTCCTGCATCACATAGGCCCTCTGTGTCTGTGATCACAGGGGGCAGTATAGACCAGTAGCTAAGGATGTGAGTCTGACATCAGAACGTCTGGGTTCAAACCTCAGCTCTGCCACTTTCCAGCTGTGTGACCTTGGACATATTACTTAACATCTTGTGTGTGTGTGTTTTATTTTTTAAAATTTTTACTTATTTAATTTATTTATAGAGATGAGGTTTCACTTGTTGCCCAGACCGATCATCTCAAACTCCTGGGCTCAAGCAGTCCTCCCACCTTGGCCTCCTAAAGTGCTAGGATTGCAGGTGTGAGCCACCACACCAGCCCTCTAGTGTGTTTTAAAGCATCCTTTGACTCTCCTTCCATCAAGAAGTGGAGTCTATGTCCCCTTTGAACCTGCACGGGAATCTGGGAGTGCCTAGACAAACAGAATGTGGCAAAAGTGACGCTGTGTAATTACCACGGCTAGGCTAGAAGAGACCATGGCGCTTCTGACGGCTTGTTTCAGGACACTCAGGCTGGGCGCCCTCAGCTGCTTTGGACGGAATCCAGCCCCTGAGGCTGCTCGGTAGAGAGACCGCATTCAAAAAGTGAGAGAAGTCGTGGAGCCACAGCCATTCAGCCCCAGCTGGGTGAGTCTTCCTCTCCCGGCCAGGGATGGAGCAGGCCTGTGAAGGAAGCAGCATTTACAAGGACCCTGGCCCCAGCCACCAACTGACTGCAAAGGCGTGGGAGACCCTGACTGAGAACTGCCTAGCAGAGTCGCAGTTAAGCCTCAAATTCATGGGCAAAATAAATGACTGTTGTTGTTTTAAGACCATTGTTTGGAATTTTATTTTATTTTGTTTTTGAATTGGAGTCTCACTCTGTCACCCAGGCTGGAGTGCAGTAGCATGCTCACTGCTGACGCAGCCTCGACCTGCTGGGCTCAAGTGATCCTTCGGCCTAAGCCTTCCAAGTAGCTAGAACCACAGGCGTGTGTCACCAGGCCCAGCTAATTTTTTGACATATCATAGAGATGAGGTCTCGCCAAGTAGCCCAGGCTGGTCTCGAACCCGTGGGCTCAGGCAATCCTTTCACTTCAGCCTCTGAAAGTGCTGGGATTATAGGCACGAGCCACCACGCCTGGCCTGGGATTTGTTTTTTGTTTTTTTTTTTTAATAATGCAATAGATAGCGGGATGCAGACATTTTTGTTACCCGGAAGTGGGATATTGCTGTAACAAAACCTTAATCATGTGGCCTTATGACTGGGAGGTGGACAGAAATTGTAAGGACTTTGAGGATGTTGCTAGTGGAGCCCTGATGGCCTTCAAGGAGCTTTGATGCTGATGAGAGCTTGAAGGAAAGTAAGGCCAGGCACAGTGGCTCACCTGAAATCCCAGCACTTTGGGAGGCTGAGGTGGGAGGATTGCTTGAGCCCAGGAGTTTGAGGCTGTGGTGAGCTATGCTCGCACCACTGCAACCAGCCTTGCTGACTAAGACTCTGTCTCAAAAAGGGAGAGAAAGGAAAATGAAAAGGAAAAAATGTCATTGGAAGCTGGAAACAGGAAGAAAAGGGACTCTTATTATGTAGTGAAAGAAAGTGACCATTGTTTTGTTGAGCACTGGTCAGATTATATACTCTCTGAGTTATTGCCGCCATGTTTTCTTAGCTTTGGCCCCTCCCCTACCTTGGGGAGGTGACTCTTCTCTCTCTCTCACTCTAATTTAATTTCTTTCTTTTTTATTTTTTGAGTCAGTCTTACTCTGTCACCCAGGCTGGAGTGCAGTGGCACGCTCACGGCCACTGCAGCCTCGACCTGCTGGGCTCAGGTGATCCTACTGTCTCAGCCTTCCAAGTAGCTAGAACTATAGGCACCCATCACCACGCCCGGCTAATTTTTTGGTTTATTGTAGAGATAAGGTCTCAACAAGCTGTCCAGGCTGGTCTTGCACCCGTGGTCTCAGGCAATCCTCTCGCCTCGGCTTCTCAAAGTGCTGAGATTATAGGTGTGAGCCACTGCACCCAGCCTTCTAATTTACTTTCTAAATAAGCTACATTTTCCAAACTTAAAAAAAAAAGAAAGTTTAGCAGTACTGTCACTTGAAGTGATGTGAGCAACAGAAAATGTGCCTAATGAGCCTGGTGAGGAGGCTTACGCCTGTCATCCCAGCACTTTGGTAGGTGGAGGCGAGAGGATTGCCTGAGTCCAGGGGTTCGAGACCAGCCTGGGCAACATGATGAGACCTTATCTCTACAAAAAAATCAAAAAATTAGCTGGGTGTGGTGGCGTGTGCCTGTAGTTCCAGCTACTTTGAAGACTGAGGAGGGAGGATCTCCTGAGTTAAGCAGGTGGAAGCTTCAGTGGCCATGAGTGTGCCACTGCACTCCAATCCGGGCAACAGACTCTGACTCAAAAAAAAAAAAAAGGAAAAAGAAAAAAACGTGCTAATGAACTAATGACTTGGGATAAGAATGTTGAAAATGCCAACTGGATTATGACAAAGACAGAGAAAAAATTTGTTAAAAAGAGACTAACTTTCAAGCAAAAGTTTCATACGGTATAACCAGGGGAATTGCTGAGTTTGAAAATACAACTATTTCTCTCTCTCTCTCTCTTTTTTTTTTTTTTTTTGAGTTGGAGTCTCACTCTGTCACCCAGGCTGGAGTGCAGTGGCTCGCTCACGGCCACTGCAGCCTGGACCTGCTGGGCTCACACAATCCTCCAGCTTCGGCCTTCCAAGTAGCTGGAACTACAGGCACACGTCACCACGCCAGTTTAATTTTTTAATTTATTGTAGAGACAAGATCTCACCAAGTTCCCCAGGCTGGTCTTGAATCCCTGGGCTCAGGCAATCCTCTCGCCTCAGCCTTCCAAAATGCTGGGTATATTATAGGCGTGAGCCACCATACCTGGCTACATCTACAATATTCAATCATGGAGGTCATTCTTAGCCTTCCAGATGGCAAAAAATTCTCAAAGTATGAAATGACTTCAGGACGAAAAAGAAAATCCAGAGTGGGACTATAAGAACCTTTGTTAAACTTCAGAAATATCTAAGGCTTCATAAAATCTTCCAGATAGAGACCTGCTAAGTATTCCAAGGGTGTGCCTCACAGATCCTCTTCATTAAACAACAGCGCTTCTGAGAATCTCAAGCAACTTTCTCCCCACAGTCTCATGAGAAGCTCAAGGTAGAGAATGTTTGTCTTGATGAAATTTGTGGACATAGCTTTTGACTAATGAAATGAGCCCCCATGGGATTCATAAGAAACTCACAAGGTTTTTAATAGAATTATTTTGTCTGAAGTACCACCAGGCTGGGCAGGGGCTGGCAGCTCTGGTAGCATCTATGGCGTACCACAGTCTCATGGTGGCTTTCTTAGTGATGAGTGTGTTCTCGGCTTTCATCCGCTTCTTTCGTGGTACCCTGGTTCATTCCTAAGGGTCCTAACCGGGGAGCTTTCATTACCATGTTGGTGACCTGTTCAGTTTGTTATTATTTCTTTTGGCTGATTGCAATTCTGACCCAACTCAACCCTCTTTTTGGGCTATAGTTGAAAAATAAAACCATCTGATATCCGATGTGACATTGACCTTGGGGAAGAAGATATACTCTACAGTACTCAGTCATGAGAATTCTTTCTGGATGGAAAGTCACTTCCCACTTTAAACCACTTTTCTTTTTTTGTGAGTCAAGTCTCACTGTCACCCAGGCTGGAGTGCAGTGGCACACTCATGGCCACTGCAGTCTTGACCTGCTGGACTCAGGAAATCCTTCCACCTCACTCAGCCTTTCAAGTAACTGGAACTACAGGTGTGCACCAAGGAACCTCCTCCATACCATGCCCAGTTAAGTTTTTGACTTATTGTAGAGACGAGGTCTCACCAAGTTGCCCAGACTGGTCTCGAACCCTGGGCTCGGGCAATCCTCTCGCCTTGGCCTCCCAAAGTGCTGGGATTACAGATATGAGCCACCACGCCCAGCTTAAACCACTTTTCTTGACTTGCCTATTTTGAGTATCATCTGCCTTAATAATTCATGCCACATTTGAATGTCTTATGCTACAATGCAGTATTTGTTTCCTCCACCTTTTATCGCTTTATTATGTGCCTACCTAACCTAAACTGCTGACTCCACAGAATGTTTATGCACTCCTTTGAGACAGAAAATGTTCTCCTGAGAAATATGTTTCCCCGTCTTTGACATTTGTGCATTTGAAAATGGCTCCTACCTTTCCACAACATGGGAGTCAGCAAAGTGCTTAAAAACTGATGCAAGAAAAACAAGACCCCGTTGGGGCAGTCGTTAGGAGAGCATGGTAGTACAAAATGAAAGAAGGTTTTCAGACCTCCAAAATTCTGCAGGAATGAAGCTAGCTGAGAAAACTACTCAGTTTCAAACATTGACCATTTTCACAGAAAAGGAAGGATGATTCAGAAGGTGGGACCAAATACCCAGAGAACAGAGCCAAAAGTCAAGAAGAATCATTCCCAGGCAGTAGGACTGAGTCCTAATCAAGAATTGGCCATGTGGTATGCCTGGATGGATTTCAAAATTGCTAAGGGCCAGTGATTACCGTATGCTTCCCTTTTGAATGAGAGTGTGTACAGTGGCAGCCCTCTGTCTCACATTGTATGCTGCATGTATATGGAGCAGGTAATTGTCTCTTTGGTTTAGATAATAAGTCTCTAGATGAAAGGGGATAGTATTTAAGGAGCTGTGCCTAATTGCAGCTGAGGAATCTCCTTCATAACTGGATGGTTTGATGATGGGATCCTGGACCTATAGCCTGAATCTGATCCATATAGATGAGACTTTTGGAGATCATTGGAAAGGAATGAGTATCTTTTGTATATAAGAGGAATGCAAATAATTTATTCCAGAGGATAGACTATGGTGGTTTTAAATGTGGCTCAAATTGTGGACAAATTCCCTATCAATGAATAGAATTGGCTGGATGTGGTGGCTTGTGCCTGCAATTCCAGTGTTTTGAGAGGTGGGAGGGTCACTTGAGGCCAGGAGTTTGAGACCAGCCTGGACGACATATGAGGGGGAGATCCTCCCCAAAAACAAAAACTGGAATTATCTTTTGGAGGGCAGGTCCCTTGTAGTACACTTAGAATTTGTTCCTTTGGATCAAACAGTCAAACCTAAATTTTTATCTGGAATTTTTGAGAAGATTGCATCATGATTTATGAAAGAAACATCTCAAGTTGTGGCAAACAGGTGACTGGTTCTTCCACCATGACAATGCACCTGCCCACACCGCGCTGTGTTCAGCAGTTTTTGACCAACAGTGGCATGATCCCTGTGACTTATCCCCCCGTTCATCCAGTTTTGCTCTGAGTGGCTTTTTTGGTTTGTTTCCTGGATGAAAAAAGTCATCAAAGGGAAACGTTTTGCTGATGTGGAAGAGGTGAAACAAAAATCGACAGAAGCACGAAAAGATACCAAAATTGACGAGCTCATAAACGGTTTTGAGCAGTGGAAAAAGCATCTCAATAGGTGTATTGCCTCAAATGGAGAGCACTTTGAAGGTGATTGAAGTTTAAACATGTAAGAATAAATACACCATTTTTTATAAACAAATTCTGGGTTTTTTTGGAGTCTCCCTTGTAGAGAGAACCTGTCTCTACAAAAAAAAAAATAGCTGGGCCTGGTGATGCACACCTGTGGTCCTAACCACTAAGGAGGCTCAGGAGGGAGGACCACTTGAGCACAGGCATTTGAGGCTGCAGTGAGCAAGACTCTGTCTCAAAAAAAAAAAAGGAATTCATACCTTATATCCCTGTACCTGGCCAGGCCTTATAACAGCCTTAACCTATGGGAATCAAACTCAGTAGAAATGACACTGCATGACTTTCTAAAGCTGGGTTAGAAAAAAGAACACCAGTTCTGTCTTGCTCTCTCTCTTAGGATACATACCTTCAGATCGCTGAGTGGAAAAACGTTCAGCTATTTGGGGCGGCTGTATGGAACAGCACCTGTGAACAGGCCACACAGAGACAGAGATGCCCGAGAACCCCCAGCTGCTCCAGCCTCCACTTACCTGAGTCCTCCCAGCCTGGGTGCCGGACACTGGGAACAAAGACGGCTTTAGGACCATCCTGGCCTTTGTCACGGTCTGACGGCAACCTTGTGAGACCCCCCCAAGCCAGAATGTCCCAGCTGGCCCAGAGAAACCATAAATGATCATTCATGATTGTCGTGTCATTGTTGTTTTAAACCACTAAGTTTGGGGGTGGTTTGCTATCCAGTGGTAAGTAACCTCTTTAAGCAACGTGTTCATCATCTATAAAATAGGGCAAATGATAATAGCTTCTTCAAAGGAGGGTGAATGAGCAAAGAGTAAAGGAGTTGGACTTCTGAAGCCCTGAGCTCAGGGTCTGGCATGCAGCAAATACCGGGTGAGTGCCACTTACCTGTTACGGAGCTGTTATCGTGAATGATAGCTGTGAGTCAAATAAAATTGGTATTTAGTTTAAGTACACTCTACTTAAGAGGTAACTGTGTGCCTGGCAGTGAATATTTGTTGAATAAGTGGGAAAAAAAAGAATTCTTTGTATGAGTGGCAGCTGGTCTCCGAAGATGGCCACCAATGAACTAAACTCCCTGAAATGCATTTCCCTACAGAGTTCCCTCCCATGTTGAATCTGGGCTGGCCTGTAACTCACCTTAACCACTAGAATGTGGCCAAAGTGATGCTGTGCCCTAAGCTTTTTGCTGTTGTTAGCGACAGGGTCTTGCTCTGCCATCCAGGCTGGAGGGCTGTGGCCCCATCATAGCTCATGGCAGCCTCAAACTCCTGGGCTCAAGCAATCTTCCAGCCTCAGCTTCCAGAGTAGCTGGGACTACAGGCCTGCACCACGACACCTGGCTAATTTTTAAATTTTTTTGGTAGAGACGGGGTCGCCTTGTTTTACCCAGGTTGGTGTCAGACTCCTGGTCTCGAATAATCCTCCTACCTTGGCCTCCCAAAGTGTTGGGATGACAGGTGTGAGCCATTGGGCCAGGCCCAGGCCTACGCTTTAATAAGGCCTGGCTTGGCAGCTTCTCCTTTTGTACTTTCGGAAGCTCTGAGCTGTTATGCAAGAAGTCTGGATCCCTTTGGAGAAATCCACATGGGAGGGGGCCCAGAGAGGCCACATGGAGACTGAGAGGCCCTGAGAGCACAAGGAGAGGACAGAAATCCCTACGATCCTGGAGTCTGCGGAGCCCGGCCTCCAGGGTCCTTTCCAGGGTGTGCAGGACGTGAGTCCATCATCTTGACCCAGCCAGCCTCGTCAGGCTCCCAGATGAACTCAGTCCCAGGTGTCATCTGGCTGAAGCAGTGTGAGAGGCCCCAACAAGCTCAGTAGAAGAACTTCCCAGTCAACTTATAAAACTACGAGAGACATAAGTGTTTGCTGTTCATTTTAAGCCATTGCGTTTCAGGGTGGTTTGTTATATCCAAGTAGACAACCAAAAAATAAGCTCCCAGGCATACAGCAGGTATAAATATTGGCCAACTGAGTGAAGGAAACTCTTCGTTCTCTTCCTCTTGAACCTTCTCTGCATGGGTCTGTTGGTCCTGAGATGACCTCAGGCCTCTACTCACCTCTCTTCTGCCTTCCCATGTCCCCTAAGCAACAGGGGAGAGAGCGAGTACAATGGGTGGCCCTGCCAGGTTCTCAAGTGCACAAAGCCTGAAGCAGGCTCTTTGGTGAGATATTTCAGCCTGTAGCTCTCTAGGGCGATATGTTCTTGCTTCTTGTGGTCTTGAGTCTCCCATAGTTTATAAAGAGACAAGAGGAGAGAGAAGCACCCTGGAGTTGATGGTTCCTGGGTTGAATTCCAGCTGACTGTGTGGCCACGAACAGCTGATTTTTTTTTTTTTTTGAGTTGAAGTTTTGCTCTGTCACCCAGGTTGGAGTGCACTGGTGCCATCATTGCTCGCTGCAGCCTCGAACTCCTGGACTCAAGGGATCCCCCCGTCTCAGCCTCTCGTGTAGCTAGGACTTACACGTGCACGCTACCATGCCCAGCTAATTTTTATTTTTTTGTGGTGACAGGATCTTGCTATGTCGCCTAGGCTATGAATGACTGATTTAACCAACTCCTTTATCTGCAAAATGGGTTTAGTATCAAGACTTCAGGGCAAGGGCAAACGTGACGTCCTCCTATGCACAGCACCTGGAACACGGGCATTGGAGTGTCTGCCACGTGAATGAATCTCATTGACATGGTGTGGCGCTAAATGAGCCAGTCACAAGAGCACACATGATTTGGGCTTCCGTTTAAATAAAGTTCCAGACTGGGCACGGTGGCTCACACCTGTAATCTCAGCACTTTGGGATGCTGAAGTCAGAGGATTGCTTGAGCCCAGGAGTTCAAGACCATCCTGGGCAACATAGTGAGACCTCATCTCTACAAAATAAAATAAAATAAAATAAAATAAATTAGCCAGATGTGGTGGTGCACACCTGTAGTCCTAGCTACTTGGGAGACTGAGGCAGAAGGATTGTCTGAGCCTGAGTAGGGTAGGTTGAGGCTTCAGTGGACCATGATTATGCCATTGTATTCCAGTCAAGGTGATAGAATGACACTTAAACAAAGTTCCAAAACAGGCAATGTTAATGAATGGGGAAAGAAATTCACATACTTAGCCCCTCTGGGGGGACGGATGCTGCCTGGGAAGGGGCTCCAGGGGCCCTCGGAAGTATCGAAAATGTCATGTGAGCAGTGCCACGTATGGATATCCCCAGCCAAGCCAGGCGGCTGCGTGCACTCACCAAGGTGTTCTGTCTCCCTAAGGAAACTGAGCACACGTTAGTGTCTCTGCCCTCCACAAAGGTGTGGGCTCTGGGAATTCCCCAACTCCCAGGCCATGCTCCCCATGGCTCTCTGTCCTATCTCCTCACCCCAAGTCTGCCTAGAGCCACCTTGGCAATGATCCAGTCCCACTTTGCAGGAACTGGTTGGCATCGGCAGGCCTGGCCAGGGCTGAGTTCCGGGTAGGGCTGTGTTGAGTGTTGAGGCATGTGCCAATGTGCTCCTGAGGGTTGGGGGTCCTAGATGCCTTTGGGGGCTAGTGATGGGAAGGGGATCTCCCCCCCTCAGACCAGGGTGTCCAGCCCTGGGGCTGTTGGACCGAATGAGCCACAGCGTACCTCCCTGGCTTACAGAGCCTGCCTCCTGGAGGGAAGGCAGTGAGGGTGGGCGCAGGGGGTATGTCCGGGGGGGGGGCGGGAATGAAGAACCCGTCCTGCCCCCAGCCCTGCTCTTGGACCCGGGACCATGATGTCCCTGAGTTTCTAGTCCCTGGGCTGCAGCTTTTGGTTACATGTTTCATTCAAATGCTGGCACGGAGCTGCAGGCCCCACGCCCAGGGTTTGCAATCATCTTTGGTCGGGGGCAGGGCTGAGGTTAGACAGGCCTTTGAGCCACAGTCTTTGGGACTCCCAGGAGGAAGTGGGCAGGTCCCTGGGGAGTGGACATTGACTGAAACGCAGGGAGGAATGAAAAAGGGATTAGGGTCAGCTCCAAGGACTCCCAGTGGGATCAAGAGGCAGGGCCAGGTGCAGCGGCGGGGGTGGGCGCAGGCTGGGGGAGGGGACCATTGCCCACCCAGCCATGGGCCCAGGGGAGTGCAGAGCTTCAAGGGGGTGTGAGATGTGTGTGTGACTGTGTGTGAGACGTGTCTGAGATGTGTGTGTGAGATGTGTGTGATGTGTGTGAGATGTGAGATATGTGTGTGTGAGATGTGTGTGTGAGATTGTGTGTGATGTAGGTGTGAGGTGTGTGTGAGTGAGATATGTTTAAGATGTGTGTGAGAAATGTGTGTAAGATATGTGTGAGATGAGATGTGTGTGATTGTGTGTGATGTAGGTGTGAGGTGTGTGTGAGATGTGTGATTGTGTGTGTGTGTGTGTGTGTGTGTGTGTGTGTGTGTGGGATGTGGGATGTGGGACACCGCAGGGCCCGTGCTGCCCTTCTGTCCCAATGAACCCACGTGCTTGGCCCCTTGCCTTGGTCACCGCACTCAGACTGAGGGAGAGCGTGACATGGTGTCACGTGCTGAGGGGTGGAGGTGACGCGACTGGGATTTGGGGCCGGGAGAGGAGCACCCTGGCATGCAACCCCCACGGATACAGGACCCCAGAGAAGCCACGACAATGAACGTCTGTGACAGTGGCTGTGCTGCTCTGGGCCCTCACGGTGTGTGGACCCCAGGGGCACTCGCGGACTCCAAACCGCCTCACAGGAAGGCCCAGGAAGCGGCCTGGAAAGTCCCCTGGCATAAGGACAGCGCACATTCAGGGAGTGGAACTGGTGGGCAGAAGGGAGTCAGGGAGTGTGGGCCCAAGGGAGAAGAAGAGGAAAGTGCAGGGTCACGTGGGGTCGTGAGCAGCCACGCCCCTCCTCCCAGCACCAGCCTCTGTGCTCTTGGGGCGAAGGCCAGACACCCTGTCCTGCACTGTAGAGGTGACAAAGCGCTTGGCTTCCCAAGCAGGCAGCGTTCTAAATATGGCCCTCCAGATTGTCCATCAGAATCCCTGAACACAATGAGAGACCAAGCCACGGAACCATCACATGACAAGAGGGACGTCAAAGACGCCATCAAGGTCATGAACCAGTCGACTCTCAGTTAGTCACAAGGGAGATCGCCTAGTGGCTGGGCCTAGTCTTTTTTTTTTTTTTTTAATTTCAATAGCTTAGGGGTACAAATGACTTTTGACTACATGGATGCATTGTATAGCAGTGAAGAAGTCTGGGCTTTGAGTGGGCCCACCCCCAACTGTTCCCAGTGTACCCGGGAGACGTTTCATCCTTCTTCCCCTCCCCTCTCCCTTCAGAGTCTCCGATGTCCCTGACACCACTCTCTGTGCCTTCACAGATCGTCCGCTTAGTTCCCACTAAGTGAGAGCATGTGGCATTTGGTTTTCTTTTCCTGCGTTTGTTCACTTAGGGTAATGGCCTCCAATTCCACACAAGTCGCTGCAAACGACTTTAGTATTTCATTCTTTTAAAAAATTTTATTTTTATTTTTAATTTTTTTTACTTTTATTTTTGAGTTAGAGTGTGTTACTCTGTCGCCCAGGCTGGAGTGCAGTGGCACGCTCGTGGCCACCGCAGCCTTGACCTACTGGGCTCCAGTGATCCTTCTGCCCCAACCTTCCAAGTAGCTGGAGCTATAGGTGTGCCACCATGCCTGGCTAATTTTTTGACTTATTGTAGAGATGAGGTCTAGCCAAGTTGCCCAGCTTCTAAAAGCAAACCAGCTGGCTCTTACCTTGGGTTTTGGTCTGTGAACCCGTGGGCTCAGGCAGTCCTCTCGCCTTGGCCTCCCAAAGTGCTGGAATTATAGGCATGAGCCACTGCGCCTGGCCTAGTATTTCATTCTTTTTATGGCTGGATAGTACTCCATGGTATATATAATTACACACCACGTGTTTGTTACCCACTGATGGGCATGCAGGTTGATTCCATATCTTTGCGATTGTGAATTGTGTGCGACAAACATACGAGTGCAATGGTGTGTGTATGTGTGTGTGTAACGACCTCTGTTTCTTTGGGCACATACCAAGTGGCAGGATTGCTGGTGAGTCTAATCTAATCCCATGAGTGCTTTAGAAGCAGAGGGTTTGCTCTGGCTGGTGGCAGGAGAGAAGGCACAGGTCTGATGCAGAAGACAGGATGTGACACGCCTGTGGTGATGTGAGGACAGGAGCCACGTGGAAAGGACCTGTGAGACAGCAGCTTCTAGAAGCTGAAAGGGGCCAGGCTCGGTGGCTCAGCCTGTAATCCCGCGCCTTGGGAGGCTGAGGTGAGTGGATTGCCTGAGCCCGCGGGTTTGAGAGCCTGGGCAGCAACACCTCATCTCTACAATAAATAAAAAAATCAGCCGGGCGTCGTAGCGCATGCCTATAATTCCGGCTACTCGGAAGGCTGAGGCGGAAGGATCGCCAGAGCCCAGCAGGGGGAGGCTGCGGGGGCCGGGAGTGGCCACTGCACTCCAATCTGGGCGACAGAGCGAGACTCCAACTCAAAAATAAAAAAAGAAGCTGAAAGGGCTCCTGGCTGATAACTGGCAAGAAGATACCACCTCAGTCCTCCAACCATAGGGCGGGATTCCTCCAGGACCCAGTGAACTTGAACGGAGTCCTGCACAAGCTTCTAGAAGCAGGACAGCCGGCTCTCACCTTGGGTTTTGGCCCGTGAGACCCTCAGTAGCAAACACCGCTGAGCCCACCTGGTTGTCTGACCTATACAACTGTGAAATAACAACTTGGGTGTCATCTTAGGCGGCTCGCTTTGTCCTGACTTGTGATGCAGCCAAAGAAAACGATTATACTCGTGTTCTCGTTTCATCCTGAGGAGGTCTGTGGGGGAGTGGCCGGCAGCCCCCACTTTGCAGACGGGGCAGCCCTGCTCCATCTGCAGGTGTCTGGCTGGGCTCGGGGCTGGGCCCAGCTGAGTTTTTGCATCATAGATGCACCTCCCAACAGCCACAAACGAACCACAGACCACCCCCCCGCCTTGTCCAAGGGGATCCTGTCTGCCCATCCCAAAGGTGAGGGCCTGCATGTCACACTCACCCACCCCAGGCTTGCAGGGGGCAAAGCTGTCCCAGCCTGTCACCCATCTGGAGAAGGGCACCAGGCAATAACAAGAGAAGGGCGGTGACCCCAGCGTCCCTTTCCCTCAGATGACAAGTCGGGGCTACGAGAAGGCCAGAGATAGGGACTGGGACCCTGGGAGCAGTAACATCCACTCTCTTCCCCCACGCCCCGTGAGCCACATTCTCTGACGCGCCAGGCTGGGGATTTTGAAGATTTGTGTACTTGTTCCTCAATAATGTGCTGGGCACACAGTCAGGTGTCTCCTGGGAGCCCAGGAATGTTGGCGAGGAGGAAAGTTTTGCTCTTGTCCTACTGCTGAAAAGCCCTAGTGAAGGTCTTCTCATTCCCGCGTGAGGCCTGTTCTGGAAATCTCCTTAATTCTTCCCAGATGGTGTGGAGTTCTCTCTCTAGCCCCTGACTGCATGGGGCTTCGGAGGGTGGGCGGGTCTGGGTCCAGCAGGCCTGGGAGCTCAACTCCTTGCTTGCACCCTGCAAGGAGGATGAGGTAGGCAGCCTCCCCAGCCTCCGTTTCTGCAGAAGGACGGTTTCTAAGTGGCAGGGAGCCCACACATGCACACGACGTGCCCACTTGGCAAGCAGGGAGCAAGCGACATCACCCACCCGCCGCCTGCCTGGCTGCCCCACAGCAGCCGCCTCGGAAAGATGTTTTTTGACAACCAGAAAATAATTTTCATCTTCATGACAGGCAGGCCTGGTCGGCCAGCAGCAAAAGTCTTCTGTCAGCAAAGTTTGCCTTTTCTGCTCCACACCCGCAAAGCCACTTCCGCAATCTGTGTC
The DNA here is from genome assembly GCF_000164805.1 of Carlito syrichta. Classification (NCBI taxonomy): domain Eukaryota; kingdom Metazoa; phylum Chordata; class Mammalia; order Primates; family Tarsiidae; genus Carlito; species Carlito syrichta. The sequence continues at coordinate 142,880 of NW_007247439.1, forward strand.
CTGTTTCCTTCTTTCGGGCCCTCCCTGGCCATATCCCAGGTCCTGGGGTGGAAGGGGGGGCACACTGGACGCCTCTGAAAGGCCTTTGCTGTTCAGTCCCAGGGAGGGAGGGCTACGTGGTGGGGTCCGAGGCGAGGGGCAGACGGGCCGGTGAGGGGACACTTTCATGCAGGGGAGGGGGCTGTGGCCGAGGTCCCTCCAGGTCTGCTGGGGACCAAGCGGGGCTGTGTGAGCTTCCCTCCTGCTGGTTCCTCTTGACTGTGGGTTTGCAGGTTTGGAGGTTTGATCTAAATCCTCTCCGATGTTGCTTGTCCTTGACGGATGAGAAAAATCTGCTTGCTTTAAACTTTTCCAAGCTTCTAGCTGGGTGTGGTGGCTCATGCCTGTAATCCCAACACTTTGGGAGGCTGAGGCAGGAAGATCGCTTGAGCCCAGGAGTTCGAGACCAGCCTGGGCAACATAGAGAGACCTTGTCTCTACTCCCCTCAAATAAATAAATAAATAAATAGAAGCTGGACGTGATGGCGTGTGCCTATAGTCCCAGCTGAGGCAGAAGGATCGCTTGAGCCCAGGAGTTTGAGACCAGCCTGGGCAATGTAGTGAGATCTCATCTCTACAGAAGAAAAAAAAGACAAAAAACGAGCCAGGTAGGGTGGTGGGTGCCTGTAGTCCCAGCTACTTGAGAGGCTGAGATAGAAGGATTGCCTGATCCCAGGAGGTCAAGGCTGCGGTGAGCCATGATCCTGCCGCTGCCCTCCAGTCTGGGACACAGAGTGAGACCCGGACTCAAAACCAAAAACAAAACAAAGTTTCCATGGTGGAGGTTGGGCTGGGACAGGGTCCTTGGGACAGAGTCCTGTGGGGGGCTGTGGGAGTTGTTTTGTATTTGGAGGGCGAGGGACAGAGGAGTTTTGGGGTCTGGGGCCCAGGATGGTTGGCCCATGGCGAGGAAGATGGAGGGACGGTGTGGCTGCGTTTCCTCTGCTGCTCCCTGCAGCTTCTGGGGTGCTCTGGGAGGGAGGGGTCACTGAAGGCCACCGTGAGTCCCGAGGGCTTGGGATAAAGTTGGACCCTATCTTCCAGGGCAGAGGCTGCAAGAGGTGCTGGGGTGGGGGCGTCCATGGAGTGGGGCCCTCGGCTCAGGCTGGGACTGCGAGGCAGAGGCCCAGCACTGCCCTTGGCCACCTCCTCCCTCCTCTCCTGAGCTGTGGGCTCAGAGCTGAGCCAAGCATAAAACAGACAGCCTCTCTCTGCCTCTCTGTTCCCACCCCCATCCTGATGAGTCTGCTTTTCATCACCCATTAATCACGGCAGCTTCCCACAGCCCGTGTTTGTCTGTCCACACTCACCAGCCCCCAGGGCCCTGGGAGGATGGATAGACAGACAGGCAGATGGTCTCTGACTTGGGGAAAGTTCGGCTCCCCTTGGGGGCTGCTCCCTACTCCAAGGCAGGGGAAAGACATGCTTCCTGGCTGGGTAGAGGCCGCCGCCACCCCCAGCCCAGCCCGAAGCTGCCAGCCTGGCCCATCTCGCCCTGGCAGCAGGCAACAGAGGCCATTAGCTGTCCTGTTCACCAGGAAGGAAATGGGTTGGAGGGCTGAGGAATGCTAATTAAGCCTCCCCAGCTGGCAGGCCGGCTGGCGGGTGAGAGCTGGCACCTTCGCCCCTGCTGGAGTCGGTGCCAGCCCTGCCCGGCCTGGCCCGCTTGGTGCCCACCTGCCGCTGTGGGAACCCCGGCCCCCGGAGCTGCCTGCCCAGGCCCAAAGGATTCCCAGCACCAGAGCTCTTGGCCCCGATCGGCCCACCCGGCTTGCCTAGTGCCACCTCTCTGCTCCAGTCCCCTCTCTCCTTTTCTTTGGCCTCCCTGACATGACGTCTCTGAAGGAGCCAGGGCCGTCGGAGCTGGGTTGCCTCATGGGACCCTCCCATTCAGACTCTCACTGCCTCCTGCTCCCCGACTCTGGAGATGGTGCTAATCTGGTCTGCATCCAACACTTTGGGAGGCCGAGGCGGGAGGGTACCTTGAGCCCAGGAATTTGAGACCAGCCTGGGCAACATAGGGGAATCTTGTCTCTACAAAAAAAAAAAAGAAAAAGCTGGGGGCTTGATGGCATGTGCCTGTAGTTCTAGTTGAGTTCCTCAGGAGGCTGAGGCAGAAGGATCACCTGAGTCCAGGAGGTTGAGGCTGCAGTGAGCCGTGAGAGCCTAGGAGACACAGTGAGACCAGGACTCAAAACCAAAATAAAAAACAAAACAAAATTTTGTTGAGGAGCGGTCTGCCCTAACTCACTGTCAGCTTAGAGCTACCCACAACCTCTCTGGGTCTCAGTTTCCTTGACTGTAAAATGGTGTGATAGTTCCAATTCTTCTACATCTCTTGGGGCTACCCTCTTACTATCACTAATTAGAATATCACTTACTGAGGGGCTGCTGGTGTGGAATAAGATGTGCAACCAGTTGGAAAGAGCACAGCAGGCTGGGGAAGGGTGTCCGGAGTTGTTACGGACATTGCTCTCCCAGGGCCATGGCATGACTGAATTTGGTGGCAGAACTTGCCTCTGGGCTTTTCTTACTTGTGTATATGTTACACTAGACCCTCTCCTGCTGACCTGACTCTCTGCCTGCCAAGAAGATCTGTCTTTTAAAATAGGAGACTAAGCCTGGCGCGGTGGCTCATACCTGTAATCCCAGCACTTTGGGAGACTGAGGCAGGAGGACTGCTTGAGTCCAGGAGTTCGAGACCAGCCTAAGCAACATAGCGAGACCTTGTCTCTACAAAGAATAAAAATGAAAAAAATCAGCCGGGTGTAATGGCACATGCCTATGGTCCCAGCAACTTGGGAGGATGAGGAGGAAAGATCGCTTGAGCCCAGGGGTTCGAGCTGTGATTATGCGCCACTGCACTCCAGCCTGGGTGTCAGAGTGAGACCCCCAGCTCAACAAAAAGACTAAGCAAAGCAATGCTTGTCCCCAAAATGTAAGGTTCTAATGGTGGCATGGCAGGTGCTATTGCAGTGGAGGGGAGACCTTCTAGGCGAGGTGGGGTCTGTTGAGGGGGCATGTGCTTTATTTAGGTGGCTGCCAGCTTAGCTGTCCTTGCATGGAGGAGAAACTCCAACCACGACGTTGGAAATTCCCCTCTCCCAACCCTGGACTCGGCTCCCTCCCTGACGGTCCCCCATGGGAGCTGGGTGCACGGTGGTCACTGTGGTGTGGGGGGGGCGTGGTAGTTAAGAGGGTGCTTAGGAGTTTGACAGACTTGGGTTTGGATCCCAGGCCTGCCATTTGCGAGTTGGGTGACCTTGGCCTCTGTTTCTTCATCCATAAAATGGGGATCATGACAGTCCTGCCTGCCTGGTAGGGTTGTCAAGGATGAAGGGATATGACATGGTCACAGCGTTTGGTGGCTATCAGCTTTGGGGGCCCCTACATCTCCCAGTTATCATGGCCTGCCTGCCACCTGGGGTACAGGCAGCCCTGGGATTCTTCGGAGAGTTGGGAGAGAGGCTGGCCATGATGCCAGGTGTGGCCTTCCTTCCCTGCTCCCATGCTCTGTGCTCCCCTGAGCTGTGTCTCTGGAACCCAGGGGGCCCTAACTCTGGCTGCACCCAGCCTTTCCTTCCTCAGGGCAGGCTCAGCCTGTACAGCCTCGTGTCGGCTTGTCAGCCCTGGTGGGTGGGAGCAGCTTTACAGGGGATTGGAGGGCGGCATGGGTCCCCAAACAGCTCCCCTGGTGCCAGAACAGCCGTGGCACCTGCTCCCAGTGTGGTCCGCAAGACAGCAAGCTCTCCAGCTGCATGGAGCCCCTCCCAAGCGAGGCCCCAAGTCGGCCAGCAGCAGGACTCTGCAGCCGCAGGGCTCCCTCTCCCAAACCCTGCATCCCATCTGCATATCATTGCACAGTGGTTCGCATACATTTGCATCCAAGTCCACAACCCCTCCCACACAGGGTCGGTTCTTTTTCCACCTCTAGTGAGACTGGGTATTTATTCATGAGCAGCTCCACAGTCCTGGGACCCAAGCTCCCAAGCCCAGTGCCAGTCATTTCGGGTGTGTTCCGAGGGCCTGATGTCTGCAACAGTCTGTGTTGGGGGCTTTCGGGAGATGGAGGGAGGGAGGAGTCCTTGCTTTTAGGGTGCTCACAGTCTACCAGGAAACACTTCATGCCTGACATCCAGGGAAAAGCATTGGACAGGGCACCACATTCAAGGGTGCAGTTGAGGCAGGTGGTGAGGGTGCTGGGGTTGGGATAGGAGCCCAGCGCGGGCTGGAGGGGCGTGAGGGGTGGTGGGCTTCATGTGTGCTGGCCCTTGTGTTGGAGAGGAGGTGGTGAGTTCTCTACCTCATCCCCCTTCCATGGCCCTCTTGAGAGCCACCTTGCCTTGGACCATTGACTTGTTCTTGGCCTCCAAAGACTGGCACAAGTGTGGGCCACAGACAGCCAGCCTTTGGTGAGGAAACCAGACGTGAAGGCTCTGGGTCCCACCCTTTTCACATGGTCCAGATGAGGGGGCATGTGTTTTCTCAAACTAGGGCACAGAGGGGGCATGTGCTTTATTTAGGTGACTGCCAGTTTAGCTGTCCTTGCATGGAGGACATGTTCTTTACGGATGAGGCACAGAGGGTCAGGTGACACGCTCAAGGGTCCACACAGCCTGGCTCCCTGGCCTGTGCCCTTGACAAGCTTGTTGGGCTGCAAAGCAGGAGTTAACAGGGATTGGCAGGGCCAGCCCTGGAGTCCGACTGCCTGGGTTCAAATCCTGGCTCCCCTGGGTTCAAATCCTGCCAGCTGTGTGACTTCGGGAAGGCACTGGGTTTCTCAACTGAGGTTTCCTCACCTGTGGAGTGAGCACAATAGGACACTCACCTCGTAGGAGCCTGACTCACTTGGCACGGTGGAGAGTGTGCAATACGTGTCCGCCGTCGGGCGGGGGCTGAGGGAAGAGGGCAGAGAATGGCTCGCCCAGGGCCATGTGAGGAGGCCGGCCTGGCTGGAGCGGGAGCTGCCCAGAGAAGGAGAGGGGGATGAGGCTGGCCTTGGGGAGGGGAACCCCCGTGCTTGGGTTGGCTCAGCGGCCTCTCTGCACTGGACTCACCAGGTCCCTCTTACAGATGCTGGCGGGCTGGCGATTCTGCCCCTCCTAGGAGCCCCAGGGGAGGAGGTGTGGCACGCGCCAAACTCCCAGGCCCCCAGAATGCCACCAGCTGCCCACAGCCAGTCTGCAAGGCCCATAACATGATGGGATTTTTAGTCGCCTTCATGACAATTGAAAACAAGGCCTAAGAGTTCTTTTTGCTTTCTCAGGTTTCCTTGAAGAATCGCCCAGAAGGATAGGGGACTTGGTCTCTCCACAGCATGGTAAAGGGGTCATCAGACCCTATGGTCAAGGCAGGAGAGTCAGGGCAGCAGGAAGACTGGGGGTCTCCGTGGAGGAGAGTGAGGGGGTGCTGGCAAGACGTGGAGTGCAGAGAGCCTGGGGTATGGGAAAAGTCGAGGACCACGTTCTAAAGAAATGCCATGCACACAGGCAGACATACGCCAAGACATGCCCAATCCTGGGCCCAAGGATCATCAAGAGGCCCAGGGTGGTGGGCTGGCGTGCAGGCTTCTGGAATATTCTTTCATGAGAGACTCTGCCTGGGAGTCTAGTTCGGGATAAAGCCAGGCTCTTTCCTTCACGGCTTTTATTTCAACACCACTGGGCAGCTTGAGTTTCCCTATAACTGGAGCTAAGAGGGCCTGGGGGCAGTCTCTTCTGGCCTCACAGCTTGGACAGGGAAGAGGGCGGTGGAGGACAGACTGTACAGCTGAGATTCACTCCCACCTTGGATCTCATCTCAAGGCAACCTCTCTGCGCAGGAGACCCATTGAAGGGGCTGGCATGGGTGGGTCTGCTGGAAGGTCTAGTTCCTGCCGGTCCTTCCTGGTGACCCCACTTCGGTCAAGTCGCTCCAACTCTCTGGGGAGAAGGTTCTCGCCTTCCCTTCCACTGTCAGCTCCGCTCTATTTTTGGTCTCTGGCCTCCTTCCCCAGACTCCCTCAGAAGTCCTCCTTCCTGCGTGGCTTAGATCCTTTGTGACTGGGGCCCTCCCCAGGGTAACTTCCACACAACAGTTCGCAATGCTTAGCACAGCATCGGTATACAACTGGATGGTTGCCACACACGTGTCTACACCCACATAACCACTAGATCAAGGTATCAGACATTTCTAGACACAGACAGTCTCCCTGTGCCCTTCTTCAATACACCCCCCCCCAGAGGTGCCACAAGTGTGACTCCCATCGTCCTGGATCCATTTCACCTGTGCTCAACCTTCATGTACACAGGATTCAACAGTCTCTCTGTGTCTGGCTTGTTTTACTCAACACAATGCCTGGGAGTCACTCATGCGACTGTGTGTCGCACATGCTTTTTGTTTTGTGTTTGAGTCACTATTATATGAGTGTACGTACCACGATTTATTTCACCATTCTCCTGTCGATGGATATTTGTGTTGTTCGAGGTACTATGAATAAAACATTCCTGTGCGTACTAGTCATGGACACACGCGTTGGTTTCTCCTGGGTGGATAAGCAGGGGTGGAATTGCCAGGTGGCCTGGCATTTTAAGAGGTCACCGTCCCTCTGCTTTGGGACATGGTGGTGCAGGTGAAATAGTTGTTCCCACGCTCAGTGCGCTCCCCGTTCCCAGGTGTGGCTCCTTGGGAAGGTCAGGTGGCTCTGTCATACTGCTGGGTGGGAAACCTGACGGTCTATCCCAGGGCTGGTGCTCTAAAGAGCCGCCTGAGAGGCCTGGAAGGAGATGGGGGAGCTGAGGGCTCTTCTCAGGGCGGAAGGGAGGTCAGGAGAGCGTGGGCGGAGGGCATGGGTAGGAAGGGTGCAATGGCCCCAGATGTGGGAGGCAGCTGAAGCGCCAGGTGAGTGGCTTGACGGAAGACCCATTGCCAGCACGTGGCCACCAGGGACATCAGCTCAGCCCAGCCTCCCTCCAGCCTCTGCTCTTTCAACCACAGCAAACTGCCCTCTCTACGGGGAAGGCCCAATCAGGGGTCAGGGCTGTGGCTCTGCTGGGCACTCTGTCCTGGGATCCGCCTCCAGGCGACTCTTCCTTGGGCTCTGCACTCTTGCTGGCCATCAGCCCTGCCACTGGCCCAGTCCCCTCCCAGGGAGACATTCCCAGGCCTTGGACAGCCTGAGTGCCTGAGTCATGGCCATGAGCTGGAGGAGAGAGAGACAGAGCCCAGGGGCTGGTATTGCCCAAGACCCCATGCCAGGACCATGCCAGTGAGCCAGCCATGGGTGAGCGGGGGCAGCCCCCAGAGAACATTCCTGGAAAACAGCTTGCCCTGAGTTACTCCCTCAGGCTTTCTTGGCTAGACCGGCACACTTGGCCTGGAGTTGGCAAGGCTTGGGACGGCTGCAAGCATCTGATGAGGCCTTAGTAGGTCGGGGGATGCTGCTTTGGTCCCCTGGAGACTGGCCGTGGGCACCTCTGTGGAAGGTTCTGAATTGGGACGTTTATGGTGTGGTTCACGGTGTGAAGACTTCAGGCCATAGAATTAGGGATTTCTGACTTTGTTCCAGGAAGGGAGATGGGTTGGGTATATATGCGTGTGTGTGTGTGTGCGTGTGTGTGTCTGGGTAATAATATGTGTGTGTGCACACAAGCACTAACTACTTCATTCATTCCGTCTGCACATATTTACTGATTATGCCCCTGGGAATTCCTCAGTAAATAAAAGAGGCAAGATCCCTGCCCCTCCGAGGAGCTTCTTAGACCCAGAACACACATCCCCATGTGACGTGTGTGTTCACCTGAAGGAATGCGTCTGCCTGTGTGTGTGTGCCTGGAGAGAGATCCGAATATCCAAGTTTCTCAGTGTGTGTGTCTGAACATATGTATCTGAGCGTGCATGTGTGAAGGGGAGAGAATTACTCATCCACTTAGAGGACTGATCTAGTAAAGCCTCTCCCACAGCAGTTATATTTTCATAAATAAAAATAATCAGATAATGAGTTCATTTCCGATCTCCAGTTTGATGCCAACATTCCAGTGAAACAAGACCCGCAGGCGGGCGGGCGGGCCGCTCTCGATGTGGCTTGGATTCACCGGGGAGAGCACAGGGGCCAGGCTGGCCGCCTGCAGGCTGCTGCGGCGGGGGGCTGGGGGCGCCCTGCAGCTAGAGGAGCGATTACATGTGCTGGGGGAGAGAAGCCCCTCACCTTCCTCAGGCATTGGCAGACCCACCTCCCCCAAGAGCCTGTGCGAGGCCTGAGCTTCCGCCTGTCATTTCTTTGGGTCCTGTGAGGGGCAGTTGTGCATATGCAGATGGCCCCAGGGGGTGGCCCCCAGGCTGCTGTGAACCCCTGGAGGCCAGTGCTGAACCTTTCCTGGGCACCCTGACCAGAGCCCACAGACACCTGCTGGGAGAGCCGCAGCAGGGCACAGAAAGAGGTCACGGTTGGAGCCCCGAGGGGAGAGGCCACCCCAGACCACAGCCCCTTCTGCTTTGAGGAATGGCCTCCAGGAGTCAAGCAGACCCTCAGTGTGGCCTTCTTGGCTGGGCGTGGTAGCTTCCCGGTACAGATCTCAGATTTCCTCATCCGTCTCCTGCCCGACACAACGCTTCCCTCCGTGGCCTCTCTGCCTTTGTTTAGGCTCTTCCTTCTGCTCAGGAGGCTCTTCCTCCATGCCCAGATTTTTTTGTGATTTATTGTAGAGACGAGGTCTCACCAAGTTGCCCAGGCTGGTCTCGAACCCCTCGGGGATCAGGCAATCCTCTTGCCTCGGCCTCCCAAAGTGCTGGGATTACAGGCTGAGCCACTGCGCCTGGCCATGTACACATATTTTTAAAGAAAGGAAGGATTCTAGGTCCTATATTCCAGATGCCCAGATTGCTCCATTCTTTCAGATCCAAGTGTCACCCGCTTCAGGAAGTATCCCCTAATTCTACCAGCTAGGAACGCTTTCTAGCACTCTGCGGTGACCTCTGCTTAACGGTCTCCTGTTTTTCCTCCTAGACCCCAAGTTCCAAGAGGGCAGGACCTGGGTCTCACGCAACCAAGGTCCCTCCATGTTGCTACTGGGAGCTGGCTTCTGTAGCATGCTGTGGGCCCTGGAAAGGGGCATGCCCTGATATTTGTCCCTGTTCTGAATTCGAGACCCAGTGCCAGGCAGGAATGCTCTGGCAGGTGGCTGGGAGAAGGTACTTGGGGGAGGAGGAGGAGGAAGGAGAGGGGCTTTTCCTAGGTGGCCTGACTTGAATCCCAAATCTAGACAGCAGGAGTGTGATGTCAGGGAAGGATACTGGGTGTGTCCTTCAGAGGCGCGGGCTGGTTGTCTACAAGTAAGAAAGAAGAGTGCACAGAGGCCGTCTGTCCTGTGTGACCGTCCATCTAGCCACTATTTTTTTACGCATTCAAGAAGCCACACTGAGTGCCTCCTGTATGCCAACGCCCCTGCAAGCTCGACACACATCATTCCATCTATCCCTCGCGACAGCAGCATGAGGAATGTCTCCTCGTCTTGGAGGGGGAAGCGGGCCTTCCAGAAGCTAAAGTCACCATGCAGGGTCACACTCCAATGATTGGACTGCTTCCCCGGAGCTCAGGCTCTTCCCACGCCAGTGAGGAACAAACGGCCTGTTTCTCAGTCTCTCCACGGCTTCAGGCTGGGCTTGATCATGGCCCTGGGGCAACATGATTAAGCCGTGTTCTTCGTCTGGAAAGTTCAGCCTGGGTCTCCACCCAGGGCCCTCATCACAGTTTGGCTCTGATCCAGGGTCTTTAACTTCTAACGTCTTCGCTGACAAGGCCGTTTGTAGGGGCAAGGTCCTAACCCCCAAAATCAAAGCTCCGATGGTGGAATTTCCAGCAGAAAGGAAAGCTTTGCGGGCAGGAGCCCGCTTGCTTCACTGAGAGGGCGGACGGTCCTGGCAAGAGAACCTGGAATGAGAGGAATTGCTGGGAATGTTCTCACAAATCACCTGGGGGCTGCTGAGAATGCAGGTTCTGGGGACACTTCCTCATAGAGCTTGACTGAACCACTTGGCATGGGCCCAGGAGTCTGAATTTTTAACAAGCCCCGAGGTTTTTTTGAGATGGGTGCCTGGAGAACTCACAAGAAACGGATGCAAAACAAACCTTCCCTTAAAGCGTCTGAAGATCACACCATTGTTGTGGGCAGGTTTGTCACACAGCTGGTGGGCACTCACTGGAATACATGACCTAGAGTCCTTCCTTTCTTTAAAAAAAATGTGTACATGGTCGGGTGGGGTGGCTCAGCCTGTAATCTCAGCACTTTGGGAGGCCGAGGTGAGAAGATTGCCTGAGCCTGGGGGGGTTCGAGACCAGCCTGGGCAACTTGGTGAGACCTCGCCTCTACAATAAATCACACACAGAAAAACTAGCCAGGCATGGTAGTGTGCGTCTGTAGTTCCAGCTAATTAGAAGACTGAGGTGGAAGGATCGCCAGAGCCCAGCAGGTCAAGGCTGCGGTAGCTGTGAGCATGCCACTGCACTCTAGCCTGGGCAACAAGAGTGAGACTCCAACTCAAAAAAGAAAGTGTGTACCAAGATGGTTGCTCTCTTGGATTCCAAAAGCAGATCCTTACATTGAACCCCCTTCAGACTCACCTCTATTTAGTTTTACTTTCTGAGTCAAGGTCTCACTCCTTCGCCCAGGCTGGAGTGCAGTGGTACGATCTCAGTGCAGCCTTGATCTCTTGGGCTCAGGTGATCCTCCTGCCTCAGCCTCCTGAGTAGTTGGGACTACAGGCATGCACCACAACGCCTGGCTACTTTTAAATTTTTTTTTTGGAGATTAGATCTCGCTATGTTGCCCAGGCTGGGCTCAAGCAATCCTCTTGTCTCCATCTCCCAAAATGCTGGGATTACAGGCATGAGCCACCGTGCCTGGGCAGACTTCCCTCTTTAAACGTGTCCTGTTCACCCAGCCTGACCAAACCTTTTTGGATCCCAATTATATTATTCAGTGCATCTTCCACTCTCCTCAGTTTTGACGGTCTGCAAATTTGAGAATCTTACCACCTATACCTTCATCCAAATCCCTGGCAAATATGTCAAAGGTGGCTGGGCGTGGGGGCTCGCACCTGTAATTCCAGCACTTTGGGAGGTTGAAGCAGGAGGCTCACTTGTGGCCAGGACTTTGAAACCAGCTGGGACAACACAGTGAGACTTTGTCTCTACAGTATAAAGTAAAAATAAATTCACCAGACACACCTCTAGTTCCAGCTTCTTGGGAGGCTGAGGCAGGAAGATTGCTTGAGCCAAGGAGTTTGAGGCTGTGGTGAGCTATGAGGGTGCCACTGTCCTCCAGCCTGAGTGACAGAGGGAGACACTGTCTCTTAAAAAAAAAAAAAAAGATCCTGGAGCCAGAATCAAGGCTGTGTAAGAAGCTCTCTCCATGCTGCCATGGGCCTTGAGAGGCCTATCCTGTAGAGTCACATGACTTTAACCTTGACGCTCCACTCTCCAGATCTCCACGGCAAGTGACCTACAAAAGGCTTGCTGGAATCCAGTCATGGGGGGTGCTACCCATCCCAGCGTCCTCCCTGGTCCCATCGGCAGGACACAGGATGTCTGGACTAGCCCCTGAGTTCATAGCTCACTGCATTTTGGATATGCAAACCCATTTTTCACAGCTCACATCTAGAACAGCGGCATCAAGTTCACAGAGCAGGCTTCTCTCTGGTCCTCTCCTACGATTCCGGCCTCGCGGGTGTCCACAAAGCAGCCTGGCAACCTCTAGGCCAGGAGACCTGTGTACACACGTGTGACCCAGAAGATCCAGTGGGGGTGAGGGCAGGGCAGAGAGCTGGGTAAGGGGAGACACTTGTGGACATCTGGTTTCCTCCAAGGTTGCGGGTTGGAGTGAGTGGTCAGGGTCATTGGCTGAAAGCCTTGGAATCAGGTTTCTCCCTTCCTGCTGGTGGAAAGCCTTGGGCTTCCCATCCGGAACCTGAGCCCAAGCTGGCTGTGTGCAAACTGGGGAAAGAGAAGAGGGGACTGGCTGGGAACACAGCTCAGAAATCTGATCAGGCCTGAAGCCGAGCAAACATTTCCCGCATTTCCTGGGGAGCTTTCTCATCAGAACTTGGGTTTCTTTGAAGCCAGTCTTTCCTCTAAACCTGCCCCCCAGCCAGGCATGGTGGCTCACTCCTATAATCCCAGCACTTTGGGAAGTGGAGGTGAGAGGATTGCCTGAGCCCACAGATTCAAGACCAGCCTGGGCAACTTGGCGAGACCTTGTCTCTACAATAAATCAAAACATCAGCCGGGCATGGTAGCACTTGCTAGTTCCAGCTACTTGGAAGGCTGAGGTGAAAGGATTGCCTGAGACCAGCAGGTTGAGGCTGCGGTGGCCATGAGCGTGCCACTGCACTCCAGCCTGGGCCACAGAGTGAGACTCTGACTCAAAAATGAAATGAAATGAAGTAAAATAAAAACCTGTCCCTCACCCTGTTGGGAGTGGGGGTAAGAGAAAGGAACTGGGCATTTACCACGCTGTTAGGCGTTCTGGGCTGGCTGTCTCTGAAACCACCACCAGCCACCAGAAGGGAAAAGCAAGGAGGCCTCGGAAAAGAGGGACCAGAGCTCCCCAGGCACTCCCAGTCACCCCACTGGGCTGTTGAGGTCCAGGGACTGATGTTCCTTGGAAAAATAAGTTTCCTCCCGCTTCTCCGCCTCTAAATATCCTCCACTGAGTTCAAGCTGAGTGGAACTGTCTAGTGCTGGGGGTCACCTCTCCTGTCCCTGGCTGTCCACCCCTGTGGCCTCTGACCTCCTGACCCCTGCTCTTTCGGGGAGCAGGGAGGAAAGTGGCCTGACCCCTCACTCTTCACCTCCACCTCTCAGCCCCTTGCCCGGGCCCTGGGGCCCTCCCCCCCAGCTGAGCCAGGGTTGCCAGCGTTTGGCCACACAGGCCGGCCCCTCTCGGGAGCTGGAAGAAGCAGCTGCTCTGCTAGAAGTTTCGGTCTGAGGAGAAAAAAGGAGGCTGCGTCCAGCTTTGCGGGTTCCGGATCTGCAGCTGGACTGGCCGCGCCCCAGGGACTCGGCTCTGAGCCGCAGCCGTCCCTGCCCTATAGGAGCACGGGGTGGAAATGGAGGGCCTCAGGAGAGGCCTGGACAGCCATAGAACGTCCTTCGAGCTTATTGCGCGCCCCTGCTAAGAAGGTCGGGGCCTGGGCCCAGTCCACTTTGTCATGAGCTGACTTCCCCACCCCAACCTCTCTCTCTTGAGAATGGGGACTGCCGTGGGTGCACGGTGTAGTGCAGGGGTTTGAGACACCACAGGACAAATGGGCGCATCCTCCCAGGCATCAGGCTGGCCAGATTATGAGAGGAAAATGATCACCATTTTAATGTTGAAATAGCCAAATCTTATTATTTGTTATTATTATTATTAGAGATGGAGTCTTTCTATGTTGTCCAGGCTGGTCTCGAACTCCTGGCCTCAAGCAATCCTCCCACCTTGGCCTCCCAAAGTGCTGGAATGATGGGTGTAAGCCACCATGCCTGGCCACCATTTAAACCCAAGCTGGCTGTGTGCAAGCTGGGGAAAGAGAATTGGGGATTGGCTGGGAACACAGCTCAGAAATCTGATCAGGCTCCAAGCCGAGCAGACATTTCCCGCATTTCTTGGGGAGCTTTCTCACTAGAACTTGGGTTTCTTTGAAGCAAGTCTTTCCTCTAAACCTGCCCCCCAGCCAGGCACAGTGGCTCACTCCTGTAATCCCAGCACTTTGGGAGGCAGAGGTGAGAGAGTTGCCTGAGTCCACAGGTTCAAGACCAGCCTGGGCAACTTGGCGAGACCTTGTCTCTACAATAAATCAAAACATTAGCCAGGCATGGTGGCACTCGCTAGTTCCAGCTACTTGGAAGGCTGAAGCAGAAGGATCGCCTGAGACCAGCAGGTTGAGGCTGCGGTGGCCATGAGCGTGCCACTGTACTCCAGCCTGGGCGACAGAGTGAGACTGACTCAAAAATGAAATGAAATATATTATGAAGTAGGATGCAAAGCACACATCCATGTTCAGGAAAGCACTGTTTTTCAAACAAATCCAAACCTTGGAGTCCTGTCAAGCCATGCCCCAGAGGCTCACTCTCCATTCCCTTCAGACAAATGCCCTGGCCCTCTGGGCCTCAGTTTCTGCCCTGAGAAGGATTAATGTTCATCCAACACTTGCAGAGAAGCGAGGGAGATGGAGCGAGGTGGTGTGTAAGGGAGAGCTGTCGGAAAAGCCTTCCCCTCCTGAGCCCGCAGCTTTCCAACTCTAGCACTGTGCCCCAGGAGGAAACCCTCCTTTAATGGGTCACTGGGCCTCCCCCAGCTGAGCTGGGTGGGACAATCTCTGTCCCCTGGCCACAATCCCAGCCACCCAGGTCCCAGTGGCCTGGACACTTCCTGCCTGAGCTGCTCCAGCCTGCAGAACGCAGCACAGCTGCTGAGTCTCCACCAGGGGATCAGCCTGGGGCAGAGCACAGGGGTGTGGACAGGGACTGGCGTTCCCCAATACCCGATCTAGCCCCCTCCTTTCATCCATCAACCCTGGAAAAGCCAGGGGAGGAGGGTTTGACGGGAGGGGACAGAGGCTCAGAATACCAGGAAGAAGGTTATAAACCGCCAACCTGTGGGCTGAATTTGGAAAGCCGGATTTCTTATTTCTCTTTAAAAGCTCAGGCCGGGCCAGTTCAGCCCACAGGGCACTGATAGTCCAGTGAGAGCCACGTTACAGCGGGCTTTGCCACAGGCCCCATGCCCCCCTAATGCCTCACACCAGGCCCATTCGTCCCATGTCCCCCTCCTCCCATGACCTGCTGGCTGCTGTGGGAATGAGTGTGTGATCTCTGATGACATCTTCCAAGAGGCGAGGTGCCTGGTCAGCTGGGGCCTGACACCCACAGCCCAGAGAATGCTCTTCTTTGAAAGTCAGAGTCTTTCTGACCCTCACGTGTGGCTGGTGAGAGCCAGAGGGCGGGGGAAGGTCCTGGGTCCTCCTCTTCCCACTCCTGTGGTGCACCATCTGCCTTTCACACTGCCCTGTGCTTTGGAGGGGACCGGGGCTTCAGGGAGAGGACCCCCAGGGAGGGACAGTTCTGCCAGAGCTGCTGAGATGGAAATAAAATGGTTAAAATGGTCACATTTCCCACCCCTTGAATCCCTGACCTTAGAGACCAGAGTTCCCTCCACTGCCCGAAGTGGGTGGGGGTATCAGTCCCGACACCCCGTGAGGGTCGCCCAGGACAGCTTCCCTAAGTGAATGGACCTCCGTGTCAGGCTGGGAGCTGCCAAGTCCCAAGTTGTGGGTGGCCACGGAGGTGAGATCTGGGGTTCTCTGCCTTTTCCAGACACTGCCAACCTTGTAATTAATTCATCACATAATCATTGGGTGCCTACCGGGTGCCAGTGGGTGTGCAAGGCACCTTTCTTCTTTTTTTTTTTTTTGAGTAGGAGTCTCACTCTGTCACCCAGGGTAGAGTGCAGTGGCACACTCACGGCCGCCTTCTGGGCTCAGATGATCCTTCCGCCTCAGCCTTCCAAGGAGCTGGAACTACAGGCATGCGCCACCACGACCAGCTATTTTTTTTTATTTATTGTAGAGTCGAGGTCTCACCCAGTTGCCCAGGCTAGCCTCAAATCCCTGGACTCAGGCAATCTTCTTGCCTATGCCTCCCAAAGTACTGGGATTACAGGTGTGAGCCACCACACCCAGCAAAGCACCCTTCTTATGTGAGACCTGAGGCAAGTCCCACACTCACCTCTCTTATTTGCAAAACCCGGATATTACAAGATCCCATCCAGGAGGTCATTACAGGGACCAAATGAGATCATGTCTCCTGGTACACAGTAAGTGCTCAATAAATGCCATTCACATCTCAGGCACTGTTTCTTATAAAAGCGCACAGGTCTCTGCCCCATGTTGGTGTCTCCCAATTCTCCTGGTCCCCCATTCTCTGCCTCTGTCCTTTTTCCTTCCCGCCAGCCTCCTGTACCCCCAAGTCTGGACCCCAAAGCCAGGCTGCAGCCTCCCCGGTCCCGGCCCTGCCTTCCCCACCAGGTGCACAGAGGCCCTGTTCTCCAGGGCGCGGGTCCCCTTGCCCGCTCCTGGGGGACCCTGCCCGGTGACCCCGTGACCCCGCCGTTTGCGCGGGCAAAGAGGGGCCTTTTGTTCCCGGCTGGCCCGCGCGCTCCCGCCCTAATCCGGCTAATTACCGTCCACATGGCGGCCGGCCGCGCTCGCCCACCGCTTTCCCACGGCCGCGAAGAAAGCCCCTCAGTGCGGCGCCGGAACAGAGGCCGATTCAGCCGCCGCCCGCGGCCACCCGTGGCCACCCTTCGTGCGGTGTCCTGGCTGCGCCCTCGGCCCGGCCTCTGGCTGTCTGGGGGTCTTTGCCTGCCTCCTCTCTGTGTCTCTCCATCTCTCTCCCTCTCTATCTGACTCTCCAGTTCTCTCTCTGTTGGCCTATCTCTGTTCCTCTTCGGTGTCCTCCTCTGTGGCCAAGGTTCAACCTGGCCTCCAAGGGTGGCCCGGGCCACGCTGGGCCCCAGCTTTGCAAGCCCGGCACCCCTGGCCCCTCTTCCTCTCCCGCCCTGGGGGCCCCTGGGTCCTGGCCCCTTCTATGGAAACTGAGGAAGCTCTGGGACCCTGCCATGTCTCCTAAATGGTTTTGGGGGGAAGCTTTGGGCTTTCTCTGTGTGGACACAGAGACAAGCACCCCAAGATGCCCCATGCTGGGCCAGGGAAGGTGTGGGGGGCCACTCACAGTCATCCCAGCCCTGGGGACCACCACCAGCCTCAGCAGGGTTGACCAAGGCAGGGTCCAGGTTGTGCTTGGCTGCTTCTGGACTGGTCACCATAGAGTCTGGACATCTGTTCTTCTAGAATTCCCTGGGAGAACGTGTCCACAGACTGCTGGGCAGGCCACGGAATGGGGCCTTTTGGCCGTTTTAGGGTCCAAGAAATTCATCCGATCACTCACTCTCTCGGCAACTATTTGCTGAATGTGTAGTATATTCCAGAAATTGTTCAAAGCAGCAAGGAGAAGGCCACGGACAAAATGCAGCCCCCTATGCTACAGTCTAGAGGAAGAAACTGTGGGGGCGGAGAAGAGAAACAGACAGACTGTCCGGTGAAGGGAAAGGCTATGGGAAAATGCAAAACCGAGAGGGTGTCGGGAGCCAGGTGAGGGGATCAGAGATGGCCTGTCTGAGTCGGTGACACTTGAGCAGAACTGAAGTGATGTCAGGGCTCTCCCTGCAGGACAACGACTGGGCTCACAGGTGACGTCCCACCCAAGCTGTCAGGTGACTCTTCTCAGCCCCCAGGAGATGCAGAGACCTGGGAAAGGCCAGGCGGTCATTCCCAGCTCACCGCAGGGCCTTGGCTGGGGACAGGTTGGCTAAAGACGTGTGCTGCAGGAGAACACCCATCCTTCATTTTTCTTGCCTTTTTCTCACCACTGTCAGGGATTTTCTGACAAAGGTGATCTTTGAATGAGGAGAACACAAATAAACCACACATCCCCGGGGGGTGGGTCCTGGCCAGGGGCTGGCGATCTGTGTTCCAGGGAGAAGCAGAGCCTTCCTGGCTGCAAGGAAACCTCAAGGCTTCTTTACCTCGAGGTAATAGAGAGAAGAGGATTAGTGAGTTTTGTGAACTCATAAATCACAACACAGCTCAGTCGTGTTGTGGGTGTCTCAGTCAGGGGGATAAGAAAAACAAAAGAGCTCTGCCCTGGACTCACGTTGGCCTTAGACACAGGAGAGCCTGGGACAGAGCAGAGGCGGACAGAGGACCACAGCTGCTTGAGGCTGGGACTTAGGGCCCTGGGGGAGTCTGGGAGCCCCAGTCAGGGATGCTGTTGTGAGTGTGTTGGCTGTGTGTGTTGTGTGTGGCATCTGGGGGGAAGGAGGAGCTCTGTGACCTTCCTCAGCCTCTCCCACCAGCTGGCTCCCTAGCCCTCACTGCCTCACCTGCCAGGGTCTGGTCCTGGGTAAACTACCACCAGGCCTGGGCAACCTTGCATCCCGCCAAACCAAAAAGCAGCTGGCCAGGTTTAGGGGCCCAGCCCTGAAGCTTCTTCCCCCAGACTGGGCTGCTTGGGACTTTGAGAAGCAGACAAGTGTCCCAATTCTGTCTGGTGCTAAATGTAGGAAACCCCACCTGGGTCTGGGAGCCGGGAGTTTTCTTCATGGTTCGGCCCCTTGCTGTCTGGGAGTCATTCGATCTCTCTGAACCTCACTTGGAGAATAGGGATGGAAATCACTCCCTCAAAGGTGACACTAGAACACTAGGTTACTGTAGAACACGAGAACTAATTCCCCCTACCTAGCTTTTTTTTTTTTTTTTTTTGAGTTGGAGTCTCACTCTGTCACCAGGCTGGAGTACAGTGGCATGCTCATGGTTACCACAGCCTCGACCTGCTGGGCTCAGGTAATCTTTTTGTCTCAGCCTTCCAAGTAGCTGGAACTGCAGGTACACACCACCACACCTGGCTTATTTATCGATTGATTGTGGAGATGAGTTCTTGCCAAGTTGTCCAGGCTTGGCCTTGAACCCGTGGGCTCTAGCAATCTTCTTGCCTGTTTTCCAAAGTGCTGGGATTACAGGTGTGAGCCACTGTGCCTGGCCTAAAACAAAAGTTTAAACTTATCCATCATATTATGTTGAATGCATTGATCCGTTCTATCCTATTCTTTTTTTTTTTTTTTTTAGACAGGGTTTCACTCTGCCATCCAAGCTAGAGGGCAATGGCATGATCCTGGTTCACTGCAGCCTCTACCTCCTAGACTCAAGTGATCCTCTTATTTCAGCCTCCTGAATAACTAGTACTATAGTCACATGCCACTACACCTGGCTAATTTTTACAAAATTTTTTTGTAGGAACGAGGTCTCACTATGTTGCCCAAGCTGGTCTATTTTATTCTGTTTTCTTTTCTTTCTTTTTTTTTTTTTTGAGTTGGAGTCTCACTGTGTCGTCCAGGCTGAAGGACAGTGGCGTGCTCATGGCCATTGCAGCTTTGACCTGCTGGCTCAGGCGATCCTTCCACCTCAGCCTTCCAAGTAGCTGGAATTACAGGTACACAACACCATGTCCAGCTAATTTTTTGATTTATTATAGAGATGAGATCTTGCCAAGTGTACCAGGTTGGTCTCGAACTCCCGGGCTCAGAAAATCTTCTTTTCTTTTTTTTAAATTAATCAATATTTTTTATTATGGTTTTGTGAGGTACAGTTAAGGGTTAGGTGTACAATTACATTTCATTCAGGCACCCTGTTGATAAGAGGTGTTTTCCCATCCCCAGACAGATATTTGCTACTGTTAATCCCATCCCCCCCATAGTTTCCCAGTACCGTCAGTCATTTTCTTATAGTATTACATTGGATGTAGAAAATCTTCTTACCTTGGCCTCCCAAAGTGCTGGGATTATAGGCGTGAGCCACCGCACCTGGTCTTTATTCTATTTTCTTAAAAACTACAGGTCATGCCCCGTGGGGTCTTGAACTGCAGTTGGAAGAGCAATATCAGAAACCATGGAATGGGATATAGAAAATTTGTGATCTCATCACCTGGAGAACTTGTTGGGAGCGGGTGTGAGGTGGCTTTGGGAGCTGCACCCCAGGCTCACCCACCTGACCCCAATGCGGCCCACCACTGGCCTTACCTGGGCCTGCCTCTCTGTGGTTGGCTTGAGCCTGTCTCTCCAGCTGTCTCCCTTCCCTGTCCCCAAAGCCTCCCTGCTGACCGCTGCCAGCATGCCAAAGGCCAGACATGGGCTGCTAGGCTTGGATGGGATCTTAAGGTTCACCCTTCTCTCACTTTCCTTTCCATGAGAGGAAACTGAGCCCCAGGCAAGGAGAGTGATTCATGCAAGACTGCCGGTGAATCTGTGGCAGGGCCAGAAGAGCTCAGGTGTCCCTCTGTCAGCACAAGACTTGTTTTCTGGGTGGCCTTGTTTTCTGCCTGACTGCAAACCTAGCCCTCCCTTCCCTCTACCTCTGAATTCTGGGACCACCCCTGGCCTGAGTAGAGTAGGAATAAGTCAGGGGGATCAGTCTAGGGTCTGTACCCACTAACCAGAGGCCAAAGGCAAGCCTGGGAGACATCTGAGCCTCAGTCTTCACCTCTGTAGAGCGGGAATGATGTTTTCTGCTTCTCCCAATGCACAGGGTTGTTTTGCAAACTAGATAAGATAATGTGCATAAAAGGGCTTTGAAAAAATGCTTAAATATATTTTAAAATTAAAGGGTTCTTGAGGGTGGGGGAAGGGCAAATAGGGGAAGCCCAGGGTTTTTCTTAGGAGGGGAAAATTATTCTGTATGATATTGCAACGATGGATACGTGATGTTATGCATTTGTCAAGACCCATAGAAATTCACAGCACAAAGAGTGCATCTTCATGCAAAATAAAAAAAAAAAAAATCATTTAAGAGAACGAGGGCTCCTGGGATGGAATGCAGAATGTGGTAAAGTTATTTAGCTGTGTTACAAATGCATGAACTGGTGTCACTGGACTGGGCAGAGACATGGTTTCTGATCTAAGTAACTTTGGAGAGGAGTGCAGTTTGTAAAATGAAAGGTAGAGGAAACTGTGTCTTAGTATGGTACTCTAGCAGATAAAGTTGTTTCCCATGGAGTATGGTTAGCAATTCCAAGCCACTATACAAGTGTACTGAAATTAAACCATTTAGTAAATGAAAGAGACAAATTTGTCACTGCAGGAGTGGAAGGTGAAACAAGCAAGGGGGTGGGAAGTCTAGAATGACCCTTGTGATGATGGATTACAGTTGTAACATGAGTGTGAAATCAGGCGTACCTTAATATACATACGGACAGTTACATATGAAGATACTTCTAGATCTGTATATATCTAGCTAGCTAGATATTCACACAGATTAGCATAGATACATATATTTCTGTGCTCTATGAGCTGAGAGGGCTGTGACACTCCAGTTGCCTTGAGCATACTCGGTGCCCAGATCTTGGTTCCTAATATCATTCTTCAATAAAAGGAACCAACACTCCTTGGAGAAATGGCCGATTCTAGGGTTGGGATAGGAAATGTACAAGATGAACCCAGAGCATCTTATAGGACAGGAAGAAAGAAAGTGCTGAAAAAGAAGGGGATGATGCCGGGCACAGTGGCTCAAGCTTGTAGTCCCAGTACTTTGGGGGGTCAAGGTGAGAGGATTGCCTGAGCCCATGGGTTCAAGATCAGCTACCATTTCCTGCGTCCCTCCAATGTATTCTCATCCCTTATTTATTTATTTTTTTTGAGTTGGAGTCTCACTCACCCAGGCTGGAGTGCAGTGGCACACACATGACCACCAACCCAGCGTTGACCTGCTGGGCTCCGGCGATCCTTCTGCCTCAGCCTTCCAAGTAGCTGGAACTACAGGTGCGCGCTACCATG
>NW_007247439.1:164440-192627 GCF_000164805.1 Carlito syrichta
TTTGATTTATTGTAAAGACGAGGTCTTGCCAAGTTGCCCAGGCTGGTCTCGAACCCGTGGTCTCAGGCAGTCCTCTCACCTCAGTCTCCCAAAGTGTTGGGATTATAGGCATGAGCCACCAAGCCCGGCCCAGACTTGTCTTAAACTCCTGGGCTCAAGTGATCCTTTCACCTCAGCCTCCCAAAGTGCTGGGATTACAGGCGTGAACTACCGTGCCTGGCTGACTGATGATGTTTTGAGCCACTAAGTCTTGTGGCTATGAAGCCATAGTGACCTGAACACCTGATGACTGGATCCAGGACTGTTCCTCTTGTGCTCGGGTTGTGGTGTAATGGGTTAGTGGGTGCACTCGGGAGCCTCACTGCCTGGGTTCAAATTCTGGCTCTACCACATGTCAATTGCATGACACTAAGCAAGCTACCTGATCTCTCCGTGGCTGCATCTATAAAATGGGGATATAGTAGATATTATGGAATTGTTGGGAAGATTAAATTAATTAATAAACTTGAAGCACATAGAAAAGCACCTGGCATGTGCACAATTATTCTGCCAAGCCAAAGATGCCAGCCCTCCCAAGGTTTGGCGTGCTGGCCTTCTGGGACCTCTGTTACCTAAGACGATGCTTGCCTGGCCACTTGGGACTCCAGCTAGACTTCCCAGGGGCCACCAGCCTGCCTCTTCCGACTATGAGCCACCACCCTTCTGCTGGTGCCAAGCTCTGCCCATGAGGCAAGCTTTGCTTACTCCCACGACACTTCTGGCTGCATTCTCCTCTGATTCTGACTGTCTGCTTGACATCCTTTTGGCTGGGTTGTTAGGGAATAAAAGTGATGGTGGCCGGGCGCAGTGGCTCACGCCTGTGATCCCAGCACTTCCGGTGTGAGAGTTGCTTGAGCCCAGGCATTTGAGATCAGCCCGGACAGCACAGCAAGAAATAAATTAAAAAATTAGCTGGGCGTGGTGGTGCATGCCTATAGTCTCAGCTACTTAGGAGGCTGAGGCAGAAGGATAGCCTGAACTTAGGAGACAGAGTCTGCGGTAAGCCGTGATTGTGCCACTGCATTCCCGCCTGGGCAACAGAGTGAGACTTCAACTCAAAAAAACAAAAAAGGGGCAGGAGCAAGAGTTAGATAGAATGACAGAGAGAGAGAGAGAGAGAGAGAGAGACCCTTGTCAGGTGTAGGTAGAGACCTCCACCACAGAGGACAGAGAGCTAGTGGGTGGGTGGGTGTTTAGGGGCACTTTAGTTCATAAACTTCCCTGGGAAACGAAAGCCTTGCCTTCTACCCATGTTGTGGGAAGACAGTGATTGCGTTGCTGAAATGAAAGCTCACAGAATACGAGACAGTGTGCACAAGTCCCGTCGTGGAAAGCAGGAGAATTTTCTCCATCTTTTTCTGGAAGTGCCTGGTGGCATGCAGTGGACTCCCGAGGAAGCTAAGGTTTCCTCTTAATTAGATTTTGCCAGAGAAGATGAACACGCTTGGAGAGACCGTTCCACATTCCTACATACAGCTACAGGCAGGTGGTGAGAACAAGAACTGCTTTGCATCCAGGCTGCACCCCCCTCCACACTCAGGTTTCACAAGCTGGGAGGGAGAATGGGAAGGCTGGGGGACTCCGCTTGGCTGCAGGGACAAGAGGCCTCCTCATTAGAGCTTTTCAAACCAAGGCTGTGTGGAGGGAGGGATCGGAATTCCCCTGAGGCACCGGGACCTGGAAGGGGGAGCCACTGCCCCAACTTGAGTGGGAGAGCAGGAAGCAGCCACCTGGGGGTAGTCTGTGGGAGCAGCCTGAAGATTGCTGGTCCAAAGCGCTATTTAAAGATGATCTGTCGGGTTTGGTGGCTCAGTCTGTAATCCCAGCACTTTCGGAGGCGGAGGCGAGAGGATTGCCTGAGCCCACGGGTTCGAGACCCACCTGGGCAACTTGGCGAGACCTCATCTCTACAATAAATCAAAAATTAGCTGGGCATGGTAGTACATGCCTGTAGTTCTGGCTACTTGGAAAGCTGAGGCAGAAGGATCGCTGGAGCCCAGCAGGTAGAGGCTGCAGTAGCTGGGAGCGTGCCATTGCCCTCCAGCCTGGGTGACAGAGTGATCACATAAAAGGATGATCACAGTCGGGCACGGTGGCTCACGCCTGTAATCCCAGCATTTTGGGAGGTCAAGACGGAAGCATGCTTGAGTCCAGGAGTTGGAAACCAGTCTGGGCAACATGGCTAGACCACATCTCTACAAAAAAAGTTTATCTGGGCATGATGGTGCACGCCTGTATTCCCCAGCTACTCAGGAGGCTGAGGCGGAAGGATCACCTGAGCTCAGAAGGTGGAGGCTACCGTGAACCATGACTGCATCACGGCACTCCAGCTTGGACAATAGAGCGAGACCCTGACTCAAAAGAAAAAAAAAATAAGAATGGTCACCAAGCCCTGAGCCTGCCTGCCTCTTTCAATGCCACTGTTGGATCTGGAAGAAGGATGTCGGAAAAGCCACGTTGATGCTGTCCACCTGCAGTAGTAGAATTTGGAACCATATCCCTCCCTCCAGCCCCTCAGAGGAGAGAGAAGCAGGGAGAACTGGCAGGATCTGGGCACATGGGGGCTGTGCAGGGAGGCGGGATGGGCCTCGCGGTGCGGGGGGTGGGAGGCCGGCTGGGAGAGGCGGTGTGTGAGGCAGGCGGAACCCCAGGAGGGCGGCCAGAGCCCCAGCTCTGGCAGGTTGAGCTCCGAGTCTGAACCCGCACTCTGCCACTAACCCTGGTGACGCAGCGGGAAAGCTCCTTAGCCTCAGGGTGTCCCGTTTGTAAAACGGGGACCACTGGCGTGCGTGTGCTCGTGCGCCCCGTGTGCACACACGAGACAGCCCGCCCCAGCAGCTTCCAGAAGGCAGATTCTCTTGTTAGCTGGCAAGGCCTTTGGAGTGACGGTGTGTTCTGTGAACCACCACGAGGGGCTGGAACGTGAGGTGCTTCCTAGACTGGTTGGTCTCAGGCTTTTTCCTGTGGAGGGAGGAGTCCTCGATTCAGCAGATCTTGACCCTGGCTGGCTGCACCGCAGAACCCCCTGGAGCTGAACCCCAAAATAAGTGATGCTGGTCCTCACGATAGATTCGGAATCTGGGTGGGGCCCGACGCTGCCCAGGTGACTCGGGTAAGCAGGCAAGATGGAGGCTCAAGGGATCCTCCCTGTAAAGCCTCCTCCATCAGTGCCTTCTCCAGTCCCCACTGTCTTATGGGGGAGCTGCCAGGCTGGAGTCAGATACAGCTCAGGCTGCCCCGGCCCCTAGCAGGGCTCAGTGCATGGCTGTGCACTGAATGGGGGCACAGACTTTCTGTTTCCCAGAAAACTTGAGTCCCTTAGCCTCTGCTGCCTTTGGGGCTCCTCTGTACGCTCCCCAGTCCTGGTTCTGGCAGTACCGTCAGCCTGGCACGGCCTGCGGCCCCCTCACAGGTCTGGTGTGCGGCTGGCGAGAGGCCTAGAATCTGTCAGCAGCTTCATTGAGATGCTGCCCAGCTCTGCCCTAGTTCAGGGCTTCGGAGCCTCGAGGCACACACTCCGGCCTTCTCCTGCTCTCTCTGTCACCCTGGAAACAGGTCTCAGTCTCTGGGGGCCCAGGGCGGACGGCAGGGCTGTTTCTGTAGGGCAGAGTAGGGCCTGGGTGCTGGCCGGGGGTGGGGGCGGGGAGGTCCAGGCAGGCCCACCCTGAAAAAGGGCCTTTCTGAAGTTCACTGGCTTAGAGTATGTGTGTGTGTATGGGGGTGGGGGAGCCATGGGGGGAATTTGTCTCTCTGGGAAGGGGGGTACTTTTTTCTAATTTGCACACAAGTGTCGTGTCGTGTGTATAAACGGTGGCTGGGCTTACATCGCCTTCTGGCGGCTTGTGGGGACTGGCCCCAGCATCTCCTGCAGTGGGTGTCCCTGGCTCTGCCCAGCCTCACCCCAAGGTGAGGAGAGAAAGGCCCTCCTCCTCCCAGACTTCAGCCAGCCCAGTTCCCCTTACCAAGCCCAGGAGGGGACGGTGGCACAAATGGCTGGTGGGGTCCGTCTCGGGTTCCCTGGACATTTCCTGAAGCCAGATCCCGTGGTCACATCCACCTGGTCAGTGGTTCATCTGCGAGGATGATCTGGGAGCCAGCAGCCATGCTTAGCTCTCCCAGCCTTTGAGATGCCATGATACTGTGGACCCTCTCCCCCAAAACTCCTGTTTCTGCACATTCCACAGCTGGTGTGACATTTCAGGGGAGATACGGGTCCACGACCCCTGCCCTAGAAGGAAGGCTGTCCGGCCTGGGTTCTGTCCCCGTTCCCTCATCGTGGGTTCTCTGGGCCTCCGTCTGCCCGTCTGGAGACAGAGGCCTTGCCTTACCCAGCCAGGACTGCAGGTGAGTGTGTGGGCTACCACCTCGCCGGCTAGCAGGGGCTTCCTCTCTGAGTGGGGTGGACTAGTGGCTGCTGTGGGTGCCCGGCCTGTCCTCTTCACCAGCCGAGATCGGGTCCCTGCTGCTGTGTGGGTGATGGTGACTCAGGTTCAATGCTGCCCACCTCCTCGGAGAATTGTCCTGTCCTAACTGTCCCAGAGATGATCCCCATCCTCATCTCTCCAAGCCAACGCCTGAGCCAGGATCCCACAGGTCAGGCCCTTTGCCTACAGGTGGACGGACCAACCCCACCGTGCCCCAGAGCTCCCTGCCATCAGGTTGAAGCTGGAGGACACATCCCTACTTTGATTGCACCCCCTTCCTACCCCACCCCACTTCCCTCACTGCCCTGCTCCTGAGAACTTCCCCAGTGAACCATGTTCACAGACATCTCACCTCAGGCTCTGCTTCTAGAGGCCTGGCCTGAGCAGGCAGGCACCGCCTTGGGAACATGGGGCCCCGTGGTTCCCGGAGCCTGTGGCTGTGTCCCCAGGATGAAGCAGGTCACAGCACGAGCTCTCCTTGGCTGCAGGAGCCGAGTAGACGAGAGAAGGGGGAGCAGCTCAGAGCCTGGGCTGGGGGTGTCAACCCGGGCAGGGGTGGCAGGCTGGGGAGCGGTTGTTCAGCCTTTCTCGACCCATCCCTCGGCCCCCACCCTGATCCCGGCCTCTGGGAGCCACTTACTATTAGTCGTGTCTTACAGACGTGACAGCCGAACCTGACAGTCAACTCTTCTCTAAACCTTAGATAGGCCAGTGAATTCAGTGCCTCTGTGGAACTCCACTGCCTGTATCCTGCTCAAGGCCACAGCAATCGCCCCGACCCTGCCCTGGGAGGTTGACAGAAGCCAAACCTTCGGCAGGAAAGCACTTGGGGGAAACTGAGGACTGGGTCTTCCCCTGGTGCGGGGAAAGGGCCTGGCCGCGTTGGGATGGCTGGAGCCCCTGTCCCCACCCACCTGGCGAGCAGCTGGATTGGGAAGTTGGGGAAGCAGGCTTCCGGTGGCCTTCCTTCCCCTTTCTGGCTGGGAGGGAGGGGTCCCGTAACTTCCTTTCCGCGGGTGGATGGGTGGGTGGCTTGCTCGGTGTTGAACACAAAGGCAGGGGTCCCATGGGGGCATTTCAGGCATTTCAGACTGTCATTGGTGAAGTTGGGGACTTGCTCAGGATGGAGAACCTCGTGGGGGCCTCCACATCATCACATCACGTACACCCTGGCCCAGTCTCAAAGAGAAGGCCTTTGAAACTGCGGCCATTCCGACCCCTCTCCCACCCACACACCTTGGCACACAGCACCACCTGCCTGAACACTCTCTGGGAATCTGGGAAAGGGCAATCTAGAAGGTACTCAGGGGAGGGGTTGGGTTCCCCATCTGAGAGGGCTGATGCTGGGAAGGAGGCTGGGATTTTGTGTCAGATGGGTGGCATTGGCACCCTGGGCTAGGGCAGCCAGTCACTTACGCACTGTAAGCCCTGCTTCCAGTGCTCAGCTTGTGGGGAGGCTGCAGAGGCTGGGGCTTCCCGCACCAGCGGACACGTCGGCCCTAGCAGCTGCCCTGATAAGCTCAGGCTCGCTGGCGGAAGGCGGGTCCCACAGCCCGGCCCTGAGAGCTGTGGTCATTGTGCAGTCTAGTGTGTTTACTCCAAACCTTCCTTCCGCTTACCACCAGGAAAGCTGAGGCTCGCTGGACTCCAGGGTGGGGGCAGGACGTGTTTAAACAACAGTGGCTTTGGGCTTGTGAAAGCCCCCAGTCACAGGCACGTGCAGACGGTGAGAGGGGAAGCTGGTCAACCCATCTGGAGCAGCTTAGTAATGTGGTTCTCAAGCCCTAAAGCTCTATGCACCTTCTGACTCAGCAAGCCACTTCTGGAAATTGATTCCAAGGAAATAGTCGTCCATACCAGGTGTGTGCGTGAGGACACTTGTCTCAGCCAAGTTTAGAGCTGACACCAGTCTATGCACTCACACAATGGAGAACTTGGCAGCTACGCACACAGGGGTGGAATTCTCAGTAAGACTGCCGTGAACATTCTGGCACATATCTTCTGGTGGCATAAGCACACTTTGCTCTGGGGTATATACCTAAGATGGGTGCAAAGGTTGTGTGTGTCCAATTTGAGTTGATGCTGCAAAACAGTTTATGGGACTCCCATTCTGCTTTTGAGAGCTCCGGTTGTTCCAGAAACTTTGTCAACACTTAGTATTGTCGGCCTATATCATTTGGGTTCTTCTAGGGAAGGTGCAAAGGTGTTGAACTGTTGTTAAAATCCTCATTTCTAGCCGGGCTCGGTGGCTCAGCCTGTAATCCTGCGCTTTGGGAGGCCAAGGTGAGTGGATTGCCTGAGTCCACGGTTCGAGACCCGCCTGGGCAACTTGGCGAGACCTCATCGCTACAATACATCAAAAAAAAAAAAAATTAGCCGGGCGTGGTAGCGAGTGCCTGTAGTTCCAGCTACTTGGAAAGCTGAGGCGGAAGGATCACTAGAGCCCAGCAGGTCGAGGCTGCGGTGGCCGGGAGCGGCCACTGCACTCCAGTCTGGGCGACAGAGTGAGACTCCAACTCAAAAAAAAATCCTCATTTCTAAATATATGCCAACAGAAAAATGGATAAACAAATCGCATATATTTATGAGATGGAAATCGGTACAACGATAAAAAAGAATGAACTTGATTCATGACACTACATGAATAAGCCTCAAAAAACATTTATACAAAAATCGTACTGTAGGATTCCTTTTATATGGATTTCCAAAACAGATAAAACTAACCTAAGGTGATAGAAGTCAGAACAGTTGCCTGTCTGGAATGGGGAGGGATTGACTAGGAATGAAAAGGGTGAGGGAATTTTCTGGAGTGTTAGAGATGTCTGATACCTTCCTCTAGCAGTAGTTAAAAAGTATATACATATATATAAAATTGCGTCAAATTTGTTATCTTTGCCTTTTGTTGTATGTAACATATACAACGCATTTTTATACAGAAAAAAAATGCAAATATATACCAAAGAGTAGGAAAATAATGCAGGGCTATACTGATTAACTTGGAATTTTGCTAAAAATAAATTAAATGTAATAAAGCAGGTGGCAAAATTCTATGGACATCCAGGGCTTCCCTTGTGAGTTCTGTTTGTGAAAGTCTGGTGTGTCTCATTTCAAGCTAACATAACATGTGGGGTGTTCAATGAATAAGGATTTCAGTCTTTGAAAAGTACATAGGAACCATCATACACAGATAAGAAATAACTCAATGGCACATTGATAAGAAAACCAAATATTATTGCTCTCCACGCCGTATTTTGAAGGACTGAAAACATGTTGTGTGATAAGGACAAGAGCATCTGTAAATTATACAGATTCTGAAAAATGAAATGAAAGCTGTTAAAGAAATGTGAAATATTTAACCTGGAAAAGAGACAACTTAGAAGCAAGTGTTTTGAAAGGTTTGAAGGCTTAAGATATGGATGAGGTCTCAGACTTACTCTGTGTCATTCAAAAGAGAAGCAGAAAGAAGCAAGATGGCTCTCATCAGAGAAAGAGCCCTACTGATGGGCACTGAATGAGCTGGTCATGGAGGCTTCCAACTCCAACTCAAAAAGTCAGAGAAGCTGGGTGTGGTGGCTCACGCCTATCATCCCAGCACTTTGGGAGGCATTGGCGAGAGGATTGCCTGAACCCAGGAGTTTGAGAACAACCTGGGCAGCTTGACAAGACCTCGTCTCTACAATAAGTCAAAAAACTAGCTAGGTATAGTGGTGCACACCTGTGGTTCTAGCTAATTGGAGGACTGAGGCAGAAGGATCGCCGGAGCCCAGCAGGTCGAGGCTGCGGTGGCCGGGAGCGTTCCACTGCATTCCAGTCTGGGCAACAGAGTGAGACTCTGACTCAAAAACAAAAACAAAACAAGTCAGATGGTAAGGGCAAAGGGTACATCCAAAGCCACACAGGGAAGGATAAAGATAAGAATCTCAATCCTCCGCTCTGGCAGTGAAATTCTATAAGAAAGCATGTGGAGAGGAACAAAAAATGGTGTGGTGGACTGGCGGCAAAAACGGCGGGAAAACTTCCTCCCGTCCCTGCAAGAACATCCCTTTCCAATGTGACTCTTTAGCTCCCGCCTGAAGAAGTGGAGTATAATTTTCCACTCCTTGAACTTGAGCTTAGCTCTGTAACTTGCTTTGGTCAATGGGCCATTAACAGATGTGAAGAAAGCAGAGGATGGAAAAAGAGCTTGCACACTGGGGTGCCCTCCTTAGCCGCTCCTATGATGGCCACCATGTGAGTAAGCCCAGGGTAGCCCACTGGAGACATGTTCCAGTAGCCTCCATTATCCTGGCAAATAACCAAACGATAGCTGGTTCCAAACTCCAGGCACAAGGGTGAGACCATCCTAACCAAACAATGCTCCCGCTGACTCCCCAGTTGACTGCAGCTACTTGAGTGAAGCCAGCAGAAGAACCACCTTGCTGAGCCCAGCTCGGATTGCCAGCCCACAGAATCATGAGGTTCTAAATGCTTAAGTCACTCTGTTTTGCATTGGGATGTTAGGTAGTAAAAAACTAACTTACACAAAGCATCTTTTTTGAAAAAAGTTCATAAAAATCAAGTATTTCAAAGATTCTGGAGTCAAGAAGTAACTCAATCATGATGCATTTTTATTATTTATCTACTTTTTTTTTTAGAGGTCTTGCTGTGTCATCCAAACTGGAGTGCACTGGCACAATCATAACTCATGGCAGTCTCAAACTCCTGGGCTCAAGTGATCCTCCCACCTCAGCCTCCTCAGTAGTTATGGCTACAGATGTGAGCCACCATGTTTGGCTGATTTTAAACTATGTTTGTTTTAATTTTTTGTAGAGATTAGATCTGGCTCTGTTGCCTAGGCTTGTCTTGAACTCCTAACCTCAAGCAATCCTCCCACCTTGGACTTCCAAAGTGCTAGGATTATAGGTTTGAGTCACTGTGCCTGGTCTTGACTGATTGATTAATTGGTTGATTGATTGACTTAAGCCAGGGTTTCACACTGTCTCCCAGGCTAGAGTGCAGTGGCATAATCTCAGCTCACAGCAGCCTCGACCTCCTGGGATTAGGTGATCCTCCTGTCTCAACCTCCCAAGTAGAGGACTACAGGCACATGCCACCATGTCCTCCTAATTTTTTGATTTTTTTCTTTTTTTTGGTAGAGACAAGGTCTTGCTACGTTGCCCAGGCTGCTCTCCATCTCCTGGGCTCAAGCCATCTTCCTGCTTCAGCCTCTCAAAGATTAAAGGCATGAGCCACTGTGCCAGGCCAGATCATTATGTGTTTTAAAAATCAGTATATTCTGAGCCTTGGATGAGGACAGACACGTTTCTGGAATACAAAAGACAGACACGAAATAAGAGCTCTAGGGACAACGACTACTGACATTACTGTGCCGAGTGCACGCCTAATTATCTCATCGAATCACCGCAACAAACCTCAGAGTCTGTTCTAAGACAGGGACCTGCCTGCTGGAAGTCCTGATGGGTGGCTCACCCAGGCTGGGGCTTGGGATGGGTAGGGGCAGGGAGTAACCTCTCCACGCAGTTGCGGAGGGAGGGCACGTTCTCTTAGGCCACGCTGCCCGACCCTCCCTCCCCGGGCTGGAAGGTGGCTGCCTTGATCTGTCTGCCACCCCACAGCCTTCTTCCCTCCATACATCCTCACAGTCCTCTCCCCAGGAAACCTCCAAGGGCCTCCATGACGTGCTCCGTGACTTCCAGACTTCCCGGTCAGGGGGCCCTCCTTCCTAAGCTCCCACCCCCACGGGCCCCTCTTCTCACCCGCCCTGCCCCCTTCTACATCATTTCAAGGCTGAAAGGACTTTGGTGCAGACGCCAGGATGCAGAAGAGCCAAGGGACTGGCCCAAGGTCATCCAGCTGGGCCTGGAGGACCCAGACCTCTTGGGTCCCAGTGCAGTGTTTTTCCCATCACGTGGTTGCATCATGGGGCTCTTGCAAGGCGGCCTGGGCCGAGCTCTGCCCTGTGGGCTCTGGGGTCTGAGACGATAAAGACAATCGGGACCTCTCTCTGAGCCGAGACAGAAAAAGCCGATCTGAGGTTTCTCCTGCTGGCACAGGCTTGGCTTTCCCTGGTCTACCCTGGACCTCTGTATCTTCTTCCTTTATTGCCTGAAACCATTCCAGCCTCTCCCAGGGTTGGCTGTGCCCAAACTCCTGGTGGGGGTGCCCATGGGTGGGGTGTCGGTGGGTGAGTGTCTGCGTGAGAGTCTGATGTGCACACCTCGTGGCGCATCTGTCTGTCTGTGCGTGCAAGCATCTGTCCGTCTGGATGTGATGTGACTCAAATGCCGAGGCTCACATTTCCTCTGTACCCTCCACCCGGACCTCCCCTTCCCTCTTGCAGCAGCTGTATTCCCCACTCCCTCATCACCCAGGGAAGTAATGTTCCTGGCAGTGGCGATGCCCACCCCAGGCTGCAGGAGGAAACACAGGTGGGGGCGCTGTGTCCAGCTGGCCCCCTGACAGGGCCTTCTCCCCACCCCCGTGTCTGTGTTCCCCAGGGACGGGGGGAGACTGCAGCAGCTGTTGCTTTGAGGGACAGGACTGTCCCCAGAGGAAGTGACCAGAGGCCAGGCAGCCTGTCCAGCCATGGGATCCCATGCTGGGTCCTGCCCCAGACTCAGTCCTAGGGAGCGGGCGCTGGCTGGGAACCCCCAGGGGGCAGGGCTCCATCACCTGTGCCTCCCTTGGGGGTCCCGTCAACAGATGTGTCCTCAGCACCCACAAAGAGCCAGGTCAAGAAGCCCTCAGTGCAGGCAGCTGAAGTTCCCACGCCAGCCTCAAGGTGTCTGGGGCTTCTGGGTGGGCGGGGCCAGAGGCTGGTTTGGGAGAAGGGACTTGTGGTTCTTAGAAGTCCCAAACCCACCACATTATGGGGATTAACAACCAGACACCATGAACTCCCATGACAACAGCACGTAGGACCCATAGGGTTGTGAGAAAAGCCCAGAAGCACAGTTTTTGTGGTTTGGAGTGAGGCACATTTTTGCTTCGTGGATGGGGGAGGGAAGGCAGGGTGACACCTGCCACGGGGGGTGGGAGGGCTGGGAAGGGAGGAGCAGTGGCGAGGGTGAACTCAGCAGAGGCACGGCTTGAGCAATGGCGGGGTGGCCCCAGTGCATTCTGGTCTAGTTGGAGCCAAAGCTGGTGCCCAGTCAAGAGGCTGACACATGCCAGCATATGGACAACAGTTGCTTGGGAGATGTCACGATTATGGGAACAGGCACTTGGGGACACCTAGTGTGGCTGGGAAGGCTTCTGGGAGGAGGGGAGGTCTGAGACCAGGGGAGGTGGTGGAGGAGGGAGGTGGGTGATGGGGGAGAGCACTGCAGGGGGATGGTGCTCATGAACCCTGGAGGCCTCATGTTCCTGGCCATGATCCCACAGGCTGGAATCCCAGGACGTAGGGCCAGGGAAGCTGTCTCCGAGATAGCAGGGACCCTCAGCCTGTCCCAGCAAGGATGGCCAGGGCTTAGGCAGGGAAATGGGAGACTGGAGCCTGGCCTAACCACCGGGAGGTCCTTGCCCTCACACAGGCCACATCTGTGGAGCACAGAGTCGAACAGGGGTCTCTGTGAGGGTCCTCCTTGTGACTAAGCAGCTTGGATCGTGCTGTGTGACCTCACACCAATCACTCCCCCTCTCTGGGCCTCACGCATAAACTGAGGAGGATGGGCTCTGTGGGATCCCAAATGGTTCCCAACTCACTTGCCAGCTCTCATTCTCTGGTAAGGCTGGAGGGCTGCAGAGGGGATTGTGAAGCCAAGTCTACGCTTGAGGGAAGGATGCTGTGATCGATTAGTGATGTCTGCACGGCTACCATGACTGCTACCGGGCCTGGACATAGTAGCCTTCACCTGCTCTGTCCCCTCAGCCCCCATCCCCTTAGCCCCCTCTGCCAGGAAATAAAACTTTTTAGACATGGTGCCTGAAGCAGTTAAAAAAGACTGTTTGCCTCTCCTTTCTCTCTTTGCCTGTGCCTTGCAATGACCATCTTCATAACACCCTTTGTGACATCCTGCGCTCTCATGGTGGGCAGGGGACCAATCTTCCATGAGAAGTGGTTCTCCCAACACTTGTAACAGATCTGGGTGTGTGTCCCCCAGGCCTCAACACCTGGAGGGAAGGCAGGTGTCTCCAAGCATTGGATACTTGGTCTCAACAGCATAGCCCCAGTTTCATAAGGAAGCAGGGGTGGCGGGGTGTGGTGGTTTGTGCCTGTAATCCCAGCACTTTGGGAGGCAGAGACGAGAGGATTGCCTGAGCCCATGGGTTTGAGACCAGCCTGGGCAACTTGGCAAGACCTCATCTCTACAACAAATCAAAAAATTTAGCCAGGTGTGGTGGTGCATGCCTGTGGTTCCAGCTACTCGGAAGGCTGAGGCGGGAGGGTCACCTGAGCCCAGCAGGTCGAGACTGTGGTGACTGTAAGTTTGCCAATGCATTCCAGCCTTGGTGATAGAGTGACACTCCAAATCAAAAAAAAAAAAGGAAGCATGTGGGGTGAACACCTCCAAAGTGGAATTCTTGGCCCATTCATTTTTCTGGCATGTAGAGAAATTTGTACCCAGCTGCATTTATTTATAACTAATAAGAAGGAAAATTTGATGGTGGTTTTGTTTTTCCTGAAGCAGAAAAAAGTCTATAAGTATTTTCAGGAAAGAAAAGCACAGACCAAGGGAAATTGATGAATGATAGAACTGGGTTTAAACGGAACGTATAACCTTGAGAGGAACTTTGATCAGGAAATAAGAATGCATTTGTGAAATGTGAATTTGGTTGTGTGTCTGCCAACGTGTATGTTCATGAATGTAGTATGCGTGTGTAGTGTATGTTGATGCCCAAGGCATGTGCTCATATATTATGAATGTGCTATGCGTGTGTGTGTTTAGTGCGTGCATGTGGCATGCAACAGGTATGCTTACAGAGCAAAGGTGTGTGTGTGTGTGTGTGTGTGTGTGTGTGTGTGTGTGTGTGTGTGTGTGTATGCAGTAAACATACAGACAAGGTGGGTGTGGTGTGATGTGTGCAGGACGTGTGTGCATCGTGTGTGCATCGTGTGGGCCCAGCTGCTGCGTCCGCTCTCACCCCACCGCCCGTGTGGCAGGAAGGACTGGAGTCCACAGTCCCTCAGCCGAAGCTCAGGCTCAGCTTGCTACCGTGACTGCTGCAGGGGCCTGGACAGAGTGACCTTCGCTGACCCCTTGGCCTCCATCCCCTTGGCCGCCTCTGCCAGGAAATAAAACCTTCTAGTCATGGTGCCTGAAGCACTGAAGAGACTGTTTGCCTCTCCTTTCTCTCTTTGCCCTCTCTCCCTCTCCTCCTCTCTTTCTCTACCCCCTCTTCCTTTCTTTCTCTTTTTTCTCCCTCTCGCTCTCCCCTTCTCTGTCTCTCTCTCACACACACACACACATTCTGTGGCCTTCAATATGCTGATGTGCTGGGGAGGGGAGTAGACAATCCTTCCTGCGAGCAGCTGTTCTAGAAGTTCCCAATGTGTGCATTTTGGGTAAGCATGTGGTGTCCTTGCCCGGTGACGCACTGGCCTTGAGCAAGTCCAGCCTGCGACATGAGGTCACGTTAGAGTTTGAAACAGGTCCCCTGTAGAGCCACGGTCACAGTGAGAAAGGCCTGTCGCTTTTCTAGGACTTGCTCTTCCAGCAGGAAATCATCAGGGATTTGAGGGGCTGCTTCACACACCCTGTGAAATCCAGGTGGGCAGACGGTGATGGCGTCCAGTGGGAATCTGGCTGCCAGCTCTCGAAGCCTGGTGAGAAAACTTGCAGGGTCCAGTTTCCAAGAAAAATTACTCATTGAACTTTCCAGACCTTTTCTCCCCTTCAGCAAAGACAGGAAACGTTCCTGATGGGCTTTTGCTGGAAAGCTGAATGGTTTCCATGTTAGATTTGGAGTGCTTTAGCAGTGACAGCGAAGGGGAAGGTTTAAGAGACGCGATAATCAGCTGACAGACAGCTGGAACTTCTAGAACAACTGCTTGCAGGAAGGATTGTCTACTCCCCTCCCCAGCACGTCAGCATATTGAAGGCCACAGAATGTGTGTGTGTGTGTGAGAGAGAGACAGAGAAGGGGAGAGCGAGAGGGAGAAAAAAGAGAAAGAAAGGAAGAGGGGGTAGAGAAAGAGAGGAGGAGAGGGAGAGAGGGCAAAGAGAGAAAGGAGAGGCAAACAGTCTCTTCAGTGCTTCAGGCACCATGACTAGAAGGTTTTATTTCCTGGCAGAGGCGGCCAAGGGGATGGAGGCCGAGGGGTCAGTGAAGGTCACTCTGTCCAGGCCCCTGCAGCAGTCACGGTAGCAAGCTGAGCCTGAGCTTCGGCTGGGGGACTGTGGTCTCCAGCCCTTCCTGCCACACGGGCGGTGGGGTGAGAGCGGACGCAGCAGCCGGGCCTGTTTTTTGCATAGTGGAAGGGACAGGCCCGAGGGGCGAGGTTGTTCCTGGCACAGGGCCTGGTACCTCGTAGGTGTCCGGTAAATAGCTGCTGAATGAATGAGTGGCCCAGCAGGGACCTTCCAAGAGAAACAGCCTGATTTCCACCAACCTCCGAGCAGGGCTTCCAGGGCAGGGCTGGGGGCACCTCGTCGGCCTGGTCGGGGCCGTTTCCTCCTCTGCTTTTCCGGCCCTCTCCCCATAACCCCCGGCGGTTCCCACGCCCTGGCTCGGAGGCTTCTGCTGCCATTGTTGGCTGTTATCTGGCCCTGGCCTCTGCCAGCCTGGACCCTTCCTTGGACCAGGAAAAGGGGAAGGAGAAGGCAGATTGTGGGGAAGGAAAACTTCTGGGCTTAACGAGGAAAATAACCAAATTTCAAATGCATCTGATGAGTGCAGACATTCCCTGGTTACCCTAGAAGGTGGTAGAATACTAATGATCCCAATGACAGTGATATTAGAGTCTACTGCATATGGTGAGATACTGGGATAATACTTTAAAACATTTTTTTTTTGACTCGGGGTCTCACTCTGTCGCCCACACTGGAGGACAGCGGCACAATCACGGGCTCGTCGCAGCCTTGATCTCCTGAGCTCAGGAAATCCTTCCGCCTCAGCTTCCTGAGTAGCTGGGACTACAGGCACATGCCACCATGCCTAGCTAATTTTTAAAATTTTTGTAGAGAGGAGGTCACACCATGTTGTCCAGGCTGGTCTCGAACTCCTGGGCTCAAGCAATCCTCTCATCTCAGCCTCCCAAAGTGCTAGGATTATAGACCTAAGCCACCGTGCCTGGCATTTAAAAAAAATATTAACTAGTGTTTTCCCTCAATGTTTTCTTGTACTCCTCAGCTCTGTCCCTGAGTCCTTTCACTAGCTTGCTTTGAGGTCTGCATAGAGATTGTATTTGCATGGCTGTCGGTTTTCTTGAAGGGACCTAGGAGACATTGGAGGGGCTGGAAGCAGCTCTAAAGCTCCGGCTGGGAAGCCCCAGTTTGGCCACCCAACAGTTTTCACCTCAGGGATTACCGTAGAATTATTGGATTTTGAATAACAAAAAGCTAGAGTGTGGAACTTCTAAAACAAAGCAGTAATAATTGAAACGTAAGCTCACTGAGTTAAACAGAACTGGGAAAAGACCTAAGAATTTCTCTAAAATGCAGCACGAAGAGATAAATAGGTAGAAAAAAGGAAAGTGTTTCGGAGAGATATGAGGAACAGAAAGTGAAGGTCCAAACAGTGTCAAGTAGGAATCCAGAAAGAGACTGGAAAGCACGGCAGGGAACATTCAGAGACAATGGCTAAGAACTCCCTAGAAGTGAAGAGGTACACTCCCTGGTCAGGGCTGGGAGTGGTGGCTCATGCCTGTAATCCCAGTACTTTGGGAGGCTGAAGTGGGAGGATTGCTTGAGGCCAAGTTCAAGGTCAGCCTGGGCAACACAGCAAGACCCCATCTCTACAAAAAATTTTTTTAAAATTTGGCTAGGTATGGTGGCACATGCTTTCAGGCCCAGCTATTCAGGAAAGACACATGCCTGGAAAAATCATGCCAGGCTCTGGGTCATGTTGGTACAATTCTGGGTCTCAGAGAGAGGACTTCCTGACCCTTACTCCCTGGAATCTTCTGGCCTCCTACAGCCCTAGCCATGGGCTCACTGAATCTTAGACTGCTGTCATTAAGGATTCTATTTTTTTTGGAATCAAGGTCTCACTCTTTCTCCCAGGCTGGAGTCCAGTGGTACAATCATGACCATTATGGCTCATCACCGCCTGGGCTGAGGTGATCATGGAGGATTCTCTCTTTTTTTTTAATTTTTAATTTTAAAGATATGGGGTACAATTCAGGGCTAAGTATACAAATGTTCGTTATGCAGGTACCCTTGTTGATGAGATGTGCCCCCCTCCCCCAGCAGAATCCCACTACTGCCAATTCCGCCCCCTAAAAAGAATTCTTTAGAGGGCAAATTTTATCTCCTCCGTGAATCTGGGAGCTCCTGAGGCTAGGGACCCTTCTACAAATCCCTGAAAGGATGGTGAGTTCTAGTTAGAGTCCTGGGCTTACCTCCTCCTGTCCCAGCTTCCTCATCTGTACAATGGGGATTAGAAAATCCTGGTCAGGGCTGAGAGTGGTGGTTCATGCCTGTAATCCCAGTACTTTGAGAGGCTGAAGTGGGAGGATTGCTTGAGGCCAAGTTCAAGATTAGCCTGGGCAACACAGTGAGACCCTGTCTCTACAAAAAAATTGGCCAGGTATGGTGGCATATGCATTCAGTCCCAGCTATTCAGGAGGCTGAGGCAGGAGAATCAGTTGAGCCCAGGAGGTCAAGGCTGCAGTGAGCTATGATTATATCACTGCACCCCAACCTGAGTGACAGAGCAAGATCCTGTCTCTAAAACAGAAAAAAAGGAAAATCCTGGTCGGAGCATTCTGAGATTTACACACGGGGTGATTTCTCCAGATACTATGTACCTGTTCTCTATTATTTATTGCATTTTTTTTTTTTTTGAGTTGGAGTCTTACTTTGTTGTCCAGGCTGGAGTGCAATGGCATGCTCACAGCCACCGTAGCCTCAACCTGCTGGGCTCAAGTGATCCTTCTACCTCAGCCATCCAAGTAGCTGGAACTATAGGCACAGGCCACCACACTCAGTGAATTTTTTGATTTATTGTAGAGACGAGGTCTTGCCAAGTTACCCAGGCTGGTCTCGAACCCATGGACTCAGGCAATCCTCTCACCTCAGCATCCCAAAGTGCTGGGATTATACAACCGGCCTTATTCATTGCATTTTTAATTTCACTATATTTATCTCTAGATTTCTCCCCACTTCTACCTTTTCGTTTTCATCATGTGCTCACATAGCGTCATAAACCAATGGTTCTTGTCTTAGTCTGTTCTGGTTGCTATAACAAAATACCTTAGAGGGTGGGCGCAGTGGCTTACCCCTGAAATCCCAGCCCTTTGAGAGGCTGAGGTGGGAGGATTTCTTGAGCCCAGGAGTTAGAGACCAGCCTGGGCAACATAGTGAGACTTCGTCACTACAAAAAACAGCCAGGCATGGTGACACACGCCTGTTATCTCAGCTTCTTGGGAGGCTGAGGCAGAAGGATCACCTGAGCCCAGGAGGTCGAGGCTGCAGTGAGCCGTGATTGAGCCACTGCACTCCAGCCTAGGTGAGAGTGAGATCCCAACTAAAATTAAAAAAAAAAATCACAAACAAAAGTCCCTTAGGATGGGTAATTTATAAACAACTGAAATCTATTGCTCACAATTCTGGAAGCTGAAGGGCAAGATCAAGGCTCCGGCAGATTCGGTGTCTGAGTGTTGCTCTCTGCTTCAAAGATGGCACCTTCCTGCTACATCCTGGCATGGAGAAGAGGCAGGGGGGCTCCCAGAGGTCTCTTTGATGATGGCCCTAATCCTATTCATGAGAACTCTGCCCTCATGACTTAAAACCCTCCGAAAAGTCCCAGCTCTTAATACTGTCACAAAGGGTATTAGGTTCCAATGTCAGGATTCGGGGGTGGCCATCAACGTTCAGGCCACAGCAACTCTCCAGCATAGAAGCAGAGCCTGTTCATCAAATGAGAATGCATCACCGGAGACTCAAGACAGAATAGATTGGGGTGGACGGGAGAAGGATGAAGACAGGGTCCTGCTGACCCTTTTTCCTTAGGCCACCTGGGACATCTTGTCTGAAGCAGAGTTGGAGACCCTCCTCAGAAGTTTGCCTGCAGCGTTCCCTACAAAGTAGTTCTGGAAACGCTGTTTTGTGACGATCTATCCCACGGAAAGAGGGCTCTGTGTTTGACAAACACTGGACTCATCAAAGCGAGCTGGGTCTCTAGGATTTCTTGGGGGCTTCAACATACATTGTGCCCTTAAGTCCTTAAGAGGGCGGCTAGTGTGCTGAGTTTTTTTTTTTTTTTTCCTTTTGAGTTGGGGGTTTCACTCTTTCGTGGCAGCCTCAACCTCCTGGGCGGAGGCAATCTTTCCGCCTTAGCCTTCCGAGTAGCTGGGACTAAAGGCTCGTGCCGCCACACCCGGCTTACTTTTTATTTTTTGTAGAGATGAGGTCTCGCTATGCCACCCAGGCTAGTCTTGAACCCTTGGGCTCAAGTGATCCTCCCGCCTTGACCTCCCAAGGTGCTGGGATTACAGGTGTGAGTCAACGTGCCTGGCCTGATGTGCTGAGTTCTAAACCTACTTGTTCTGTCAAGGACTGTTCCTGTAGGTGGGTGCTGTTCAGCACCCACGAGGGAAGTATTTTACTGGTGAATAATAATAATACTACTATTTTTCTATGTCTTTCTAGCAGAGGGCTAGACACTTAAATCGGGGGGAGCAATAAACATTCCGGGTTGAAAATATGCGTTCATCTTCCCTGACGCCAGAGTTAATTAAGCAAGTCCTATGGGAAGCCCAGCAATTTCCAGGTCTTTTTCTTCCTGTATCTGTTCCGCAGACACAAACATGGCCTGGCCCAGTGTGGATACGGCGAGCCCAGCCCCACTGGTCAGTTCTTCCTGACCCATCCTTGTCTCCAGGCTGAGCTGGCCCTCTGGCCCAGGCAGGAGGCCCCGAGCTTGGGCTGGGCCGTGAGAGCTCTGGGAAACCTAGTTCCCACTCAGCCCACGAGGCTGCCTGGGCCCCTCTTTCCTCTTCTTGCTGGCAGGAAGAATTTCTGGAAATGCGGCTGGGCCAGTGACAATGAGGCAGGATGCCCTCCCCCTCTCACCAGACCAGCCTGGCTGGTAGACCACTGCCCCTCAGGGCTGTAGCCCCCCCCCCAGAGCAGAGGGAACCCTGGGCTCACCCCCTCCTGCTCTGTCACAGCAGGGAGGGTGGGCCTGTTGGGGCCTGCCCTCCCCAGCTCATGCTCTGGGAGCAGGACGGAAGGAGGGGGAGACCCCGAGAGTCCACATCCATGGTGGCTACTGGCCTGGCCTTTCCTGCTCTCTTTCCTACCTTGAGAAGACAGACAGCGAGGGGAGGGACCCCACCAGGTGGGGCTGCAACAGTGACCAAGGCAGCTCTGTGTCTGGGACTCAGGGTGGGGCCCGAGTCCCATATGCCACTCTGGAATGACAGTGTAATGGTTGACAGCCACCAGCATTGCAAAAACCCTTGCTCCAGCCTGGGGGTGACGAGGCCTTCCTGGGAACACCGGTTAGGACGTAGCTTCCTGGCTTCTGGGCCACGAGGACCCACGAGGAACCCTTGGTTTCTGGAATCTTCTCTCTGATGGCCCTTCCCCTCCCGTCCTTTTGTCTCTCTGGCTGTGTCTCACCTTCCCTCTGAATCCATGCCCACCTCACCCCGACTGCCACCACTTCTGCCAACGTAGAATGCTTTTCCAGGATGGGTGAGTAAATGTGAGAAATTCAGCGGACCCCTCCTGCAACACCCGGCTTGGTGTCCCACCCCTCGGCCCCCACCCCCCACCCTGGGCTGGCTAGTTTCCTAGGTTTTTGTGTCGGTGACTCTATTGCTATGGAGTCACCCAACCGTCCTTCCTGGGGGGACGTGAGCAGGGACCTTCCTACTTCAGAGCTTTTCTTCACTGAAGGGAAGCAGCCAGAAAAGAGAAGAAGCGCTTTCATCTGAGAACTGGACTTGGCTTTCCCTCAAAAGCGAATGGGGTTTCTGGAGAAAAGAGTCAAGGAGGCTCAGGGAGCATGCCTGTAATCCCAGCACTTTGGGAGGCAGAGGTGAGAGGACTGCCTGAGTCCAGGGGTTCAAGACCAGCCTGGGCAACTTGGTGAGAACTTGTCTCTATAATAAATTTAAAAATTAGCTGGGCATGGGGGCACGTGCCTGTAGATCCAGCTACTTAGGAGACTGAGGCGGAAGGATCACCTGAGCCCAGCAAGTAGAGGCCTCAGCCACGTTCCTCCACCTGGGCTCCCTGGGGGCCAGAGCCCTACCATTGCCACCTGACTGGTCTCTGATCTTATGATCAGAGGCCCTGCCCTCACTCCCCAGCTCCCAGCAGGCCCTGGGAGCCCAAGGCGGGTCCAAGGATGTTGCAGAGACCAGTATTCCTTGGGGCTTGCTGGTCAGGGTCATATTGTTGTGGATTCATCTCATCAACCATCCCTGGGCCACACTCGCAACCCTTTCCCACACGCCCAGGTCTCCCTGAGCCTCTCCAACCTTCACTTTGGAGACTCCCTGCAAAT
The DNA here is from genome assembly GCF_000164805.1 of Carlito syrichta. Lineage (NCBI taxonomy): Eukaryota > Metazoa > Chordata > Mammalia > Primates > Tarsiidae > Carlito > Carlito syrichta. The sequence goes on from NW_007247439.1 coordinate 185,524, forward strand.
CCACCTCTGGGCTCCGACCCTGCTCTCTGGCCTTTTCAGCCCAGCTCTCCTGTCCCCTGTGCTCTTGCCCCCACCTCGGCCGGGAGCTCTCTTTCCATCTCTCCCTTCCTGGCCTAAGATGAGTCCTCCACCTCCCAGCAGCCAGCCCTGACTGCTCTGCCCATGCCGGCCTCTTCTCCCTCCTCCCTCCCCTGCGCTCCCCTCAGGGCCATGTGCCAGTCACTTTATGGGGTCTGACACCTCCATGCTCGGCCCCTGCACAAGCACACAAGCCGGGGGAGGAGAGGGAGGCGGCAGGATGATAGATGAGGCTGCCCAGTCTCGTCCCGCTGGGGCTGTGGTTAGAGCTCCCCTCCAAGAAGCCTGATATTTTCCAGGAATTTCCTGAGAGGAGGGGGCCAAGCACTCTGGAATGAGAGCCAGCTGTGGGGCTGAGGCCTGAGGGTGGGGAAGGGGGCTCTGGGCTTCCTGGCTGAGTCAGCTGGACCACTCCTCGGTGATTTATGGGCTGAGTCAGAGCCCCGGCGGTGGGGGCGCAGGGCGGGTAGAGGGCCCACTGGTCTCTAGGCAGTCTGCGGAGGGGAGGGCGGGCGGACGGGCTGGAAGTGAGACTGGCTGGGTCCAATGCAGACCTCCCCATTCACTCTCCCCCCTGCCTGGGGCCTGCACAGACTTCTAAGAGAGGGAGGGAGCTGCGGGGGGATGGGCACGAGAGGGCCAAGGGGGAAGCCTCTGCCAGGCACGGGAGGCTCGTGAAGATGGGCAGGGGCAGGTAGGACACACTGGCAGGGAGGGCCCTGGGTGACCTCAGGGCTAATTCGGGGTCAGGAGAGCTGCTGGGTCCAGCCCCTCAGCCAGGGTGCCCATCCTCAGCAGGCCTATCCCGGGCTGAAAGGCATCTTGGTGTTCGGATGTCCCTTCTGCAGGGACCTGCTGGGTGACACAGGCGTGGTGCCCTCTCCTCTCTGGACCTCGCATCTTCACTTGGATGAGATGGTCTGGCTCCCCCTAGCTCTGTGTGGGGATGCCCGGATGCAGCCTGGGAGTCCAGTCCGTTGGTGGTGGCCCGAACATCAAGGCTGAGCCGGAGCACGCTCAGGGGATTCGGCCCCAGATGGAGGCGGGGCTACAGCAGGTGGTGGCACAGAAGGGCTGAGCCCTGTGACTGTCACCTGGAGGTGGGAGGTGCCGGGGGGAGGTGGGGCAGGATGTGTACAGGATGTGTACACAGACACACACACACACAGACACACACACACACACACACACACAGTCCAAGGAAAAGCGTGTCCCTGCCCACATCACCCAGCACGGAAGCCAGCTCCCAGGAGGGTCCCTCTCTGCTGACAGAACATGGTGAGCGTGTGTCCTCTGAGATGATGGGGCCTGGCTTTCCCATGTCACTCATGGGCACTCATGTCTCATCATCATAACTGTGGCAGGATCATTCCATGGTGGATTCCAAGCAGGGCAGCATCGGCTCCAGTGGCCCCGGCCTCAACACCTTCGAAGGGCCTCCAGAGGCTTGAGTGCCCTGCTCTGAATCATGGCTCCCAGCCTCCATGCCAGAGAGGAGTCCCTTTCAGAATGGATTTCATAAACTCCAAATTAGAACACAAGACCTGAAAGAGAATTTGGGGGATTTGTTATACTATGTGAGGGTAGACCAAAGGAACCTCACTTTGTCATGATGGAAGAACTGCCTGTCTTGTCGGGCGCAGTGACTCACGCCTGTGATCCCAGCACTTTGGGAGGCTGAGGCGAGAGGATTGCCTGGTTCCAGGGGTTCAAGACCAGCCTAGACAACTTGGTGAGACCTCGTCTCTATAATAAATCAAAAAATAGCCAGAGGTGGTGGTGCATGTCTGTAGTTCCAGCTACTGGGATGGCTGAGGTGGAAGGATCATGTGAACCCAGGAGCTTGAAGCTGTGAGCGTGCCACTGCCCAACCTGGGTAACAGTGAGACTCCTACTCAAAAAAAAGAAAAGAAAAGAAAAGATCTGCTTGTCTTGACAGGAGTAGCCAAGACAGAATCAAACCAAATCTGGACTAAATGGTCCTGACACATGTGGGATCACTGGTGTAGCTCAACCCTGGGTTAGTTCCTTCCTCCACACAACTCTGCCAGAACCTTCTAAAGAAAGTGTTCTCCCCCCTGGCTGCTCTGGCAGGGCCACAGCAGGGGCTATTGCAATAATCCAGGTGAGAGAGGACAGAGTGGAAGTAGTGAGAAGTGCTTTGGGCTCTGGAAAAAGCGGGAATTCTGCAGACAGGATTCTCTGGATTGAACATGGAGTCTGAAAGAACAGACCTGAGAGCAGGTCTTCAAAATTTTGTCTCTAGCCACAGAAGGGATGAGGTGTCCCCTGACTGAGTCAGGGAATGGATTTTGTCATACAGTTCCTAAATTGCTTTTATTGCCCAATGTCCAGAAATCAGGCATGTCCGGGAACCAAGCAGGTATATTTCTGGATGTTTTATAATGTATTTAACCAATTCCCTCTTGATGGACATCTAGGTTGCTTCCAGTTTTCCAGGCTTATGAATAACACAGTGAAGAGCAACTTTGCAGGTAAACTTTTGCACGATCTATGTCCAATGTCTTAGACTAAGTCTCAGAAATAGACCCCATGAATTAAAGGACACTGTGTTTTCCCCTGAGCAGGCCCTGGGGAAGGCTGGGGCCACCACCCACAGAGACCTAGGGCACCACACACCCCAGTCCTGGGGGCTCCGGAGGCCCTGGTGGAGAAAGAGAGAGGTCCACCTTTCTGCCTTTGCAGGGAGGAAGCAGGTATGAAAGAGCTGGGCCCGCCTGAGTCCCCCCCGGCTGGCCCTGGCAGGGGCTGGTGTTGGAACAGGAGGGGCAGTGTGGGGGCCCCCGCACAGACCCACCTCTGGCCCACAGAGGCCCTTTCTCCTCACACCAGGTGTGTGTTTCCAGAGCCTTCGAGAGGAAGTGTTCTCTGGAGCTGAGGGTGGCCCTTTGATTCTTGGGCCACAAACCCCTGCAAGCCTGGCCTGGCCAGAGGCGTGCCTATGCATCCTGGGCCAGCGAGGGCCTGGGGACTCTCGGCCAGGGGAGCTGTGAGGATGGCTTTGTGCGGCTATTTGGGTTGTCCTGGCCACATCCCAGTGCCAGGAGATGCCAGCTCAGCTGCCAAGCCTCCTGAACTCAGGTTACCTGGGGAGGCAGCCCTGTCACCCCGCCTGCTTTTCTGGGTCTTGCTGCCCTGGGCCTGCTTGGCCGAGGGGTCAAATGCCCTGTGCCCCTGACATCAGTAGAGATGCGGGGGGGAAGAGCCAGGAGGAGTCAGGAGGACTACCCTTTGAGAAAATGCAGGTTCTGGGTGTCTCTCCAGACCGCCAGAGCCAGGACTTCTTGGGAGAGGCCCCGGAGCCTGCCTTTCTGCAGAGCTCCTGGTGATCCGATGAGTCTGGGGAGTTCCGGCCTGGAGGACACACTCTCCACACATGGTCCATACTTGAGGAGAATTGAGAGGACAGGGTGGGGCTGGGAGGCGTGTCCTGTTATCTGGGGACAAGAGGGGTCTTGAGGGGTCTCCAGGGAGCATTTCAGGGCTTGAGCCTGAAACAAGGAACAAAGCCACCAAGGGCTACGGACTGAGTGTGTTCAGACAAACTCACACAGGACTCCAGGGACTCTAGGGTCCCTCACCAGGGCCCTTTCAAGGCCACCAGAGCCCCTGAATGGGGGTTGGAAGGAGTCCACCTCCCCCCAGAGGTGAGATCTGGGCCCACGACAGGGCACCCACATGCTTCTCCGAGGAGCAGGGGCCTTTCTGCCGGCCACAGCCCTGTGATGAGAAACCGCCCCCAAAACGTCCTGCACTCTGGGTCGGGAGGCTGGAATTGGGGGACTGGCAGGGGGGCTGAGCTGGGTGAGCCCCTGAGTTGGCTGCTCGGCTCCTCCTGCCTGTAAACTCTTAACCCCGACCTGCGGAAGGTCATCCCCGAGGGCTAAGACTTGCCCGCCCTGAAATACACTGAATAAATAAACGTGTTCTGTGCAGATGTTATCTCCTCAGGATTCCAGAGAACAAGATAAATGGCCCCACGTCCCATAGGGGGAATAATTCATTCTTCCAGGGGAGCCCAAAGTCCCAGGGTGGTGTGCAGAGAGAAGGGGTGGGATAGTTGGGGTGGGTGGAGCCCGCAGACCTGAGGGTCGGGTGGTGACTCTGCTGCTGGGTGTTCGGGATTCAGTGGAGACCTCCAGAGCAGCCCAGCCTTACCCGGGCTGCTCGGGGACAGAAACAGAACCAGTGTTCTTTCATTCAAGGAGCCTGTTTCTGAGATTTATTCTTAGGGGAAGCCATATAGAGGTCATGTAAAGGTAGATTGCTCTTCACTGTGGAACTCAGAAGCCTGAAGAACTGGAAGCAACCTAGACATCCAGCAAGAGGGGATCGGTTAAATACGTTATGAAACAGCCAGAAAATACAACAAAATGAAGCCTTTAGAACATGATGTGAACTGGGTGGCTCACACCTGTCATTCCAGCACTTTGGGAGGCGGAGTTGAGAGGATTGCCTGAGCCCAGGGGTTCAAAACCAGCCTGTGCAACTTCTCGAGACCTCATTTCTACAATAAATAATAAAATAAATTTAGCTGGGCATGGTGGCAAGCTTTTCCTGTGGTTCTAGCTATTTGGAAGGCTGAGGCAGAAGAATCGCCTGAGTCCAGCAGGTTGAGGCTGCAGTGGTCATGAGCATGCCACTGCACTCCAGCCTGGGCGACAGAGTGAGACTCTGACTCAAAACAAAACAAAATCATGATATGGTAGAAGAACACTTAATGACATAGAAATAAGCTTAAGGTATTGTGAGCAGAAAAATGAAAAGCCAATAAACTTATAAAAGAATTCGATTTGTAAGGTGTCCATTTATTTAAAAAGTTGGAGGGCTATACAAGAAAACATTGGCTACTTGTGAGATAAGAGATCATTTTAGATTCCTTGTTTTTCTTTGCACCCATTTGGGTTTTGCTTATCTGAACACTTAATGATTGGCTAAGCACAGTGGCTCAGGTTTGTAATCTCAGCACTTTGGAAGGCCAAGGTGGAAGGATCACTGCAGGCCTGGAGTTCGAGCCCAGTCCGGGCATCATAGCAAGATCTTGTCTCTACAAAAAAAATAATTAAAAAAAAAAGGAACTGAGTTGAGAGGATTGCCTGAGCCCAGGGGTTCAAAACCAACCTGGGCTGGTGCACATCTGTAGTCCCAGCTATGTGGGAGGCTAAGGTGGGCGGATCACTTGAGCCCAGGAGTTGGAGGCTGCAGTGAGTTCTGATCATGCCACTATACTCCAGCCTGGGTGACAGAGTGAGACCCTGTCTCTAAAAATAAATGAATGAATAAATAAAAATAGCTATTATTTTATAGGTGGGTGTGATGGCTCAAACCTGGGATCCCACACTTTGGGAGGCTAAGGTGAGCGGATCACTGGAGCCCAGGAGTTTGAGACCAGCCTAGTAAGACCTTGTCTCTACAAAAAATAAAAATGTTAGCCAGGTGTGGTGGTTTATACCTGTAGTCCCAGCTTCTCAGGAGACTGAGACAGGAGGATCTCTTGAACTCAGGCGTTCAAGGCTGTGGTGTGCTATGATTGTGCCACTGAACTCTAACCTGGATGACAGAGTGAGACCTTCACTCAGAAAAGAACAAAAAGTCGCTATTGTTTTACAAACAGAACCACCAAGATTTGGCTCAGGAGGGAGAGTTCCCAGGTGGGAGAGACAGCTGCATCAACCAGCCTAGCTAACCCTGTCTCCCTCTGCTCACGCTCCCTTTTGGGTCACTTGTCTTCATTCCCACATCTCTCCTAGGCTGGCCCCAGAAATGCCCCATCCTTTCCATTCTCTGGACCAACTGTAGCTAGAAACCCAGTCGTTGGCTTCCTTTAGCACAGCTAAGAAGTCTGGGAGATCATACCAGATGGCATTAAACTCAATGGGAAGACAACAGGAACACAAACACAGCACCCAGAAGGACTATAAGATCTACCCCGGCTGGGCGTGGTGGCTCACAACTGTAATCCCAGCAATTTGGGAGGCTGAGATGAGAGGATTGCTTGAGCCCAGGAGTTCGAGACCAGCCCAGGCAACATAGTGAGACCTCATCTCTACAAAAAGTTAACTGGGCATAGTGGCATACACCTGTAAGTCCCAGCTACTTGGGAGGCTGAGGCAGAAGAATCACCTGAGCCCAGGACAGCGAGGCCATGATAGTGCCACAGCCGGGCAATAGAGAGAGAGAGACTCCAACTCAAAACAAACACACAAAAACCAACAAAAAAACAACTCGGCTTCCTTGGCAGGGGCGTCCAGTCCGACCTTAGCCAAGTTGTCCAAGGGCTCCCAGGTTCTGTCCCATACTACGTGGAGGGTCATGAGGGGACAGAGAACTCTGTCCTATTGTGAGCTTTAGCATTTTCTCTGCAGTTCCACTTTCTACCTCGAAAGATACGTTTCCTCTCAGATAACCTGATCTTAAGGATGACCCCCTTTGTCAGGTGGGACTGACTGTCAAACAATGGTGCTCCAGCCCTGGGCCCAGGCTCCTGACGGAAATGTCCCAGTGCATTCTCAAGCCAAGGCAGTCATCGGAGGACCAACACCGCCCCCACTAAGTGGGCTTTCAGAAACCTAGAAGCTTCCAGACGTAAAGCGTAGAAGGGTTGGCTTAAATTATTAATTTCAAGAGCAAACAATCTGGAAACAGTCTACATGTATAACATTAGGGGATTGATTTAATAAACAGTGTGCCATGCTGTGGGATACTATTCAGCCATTTAAAATTGTATATTTTTGGCCAGGCGCAGTGGCTCAAATCTGTAATCCCAGTGCTTTGGGAGGTAAAGGTGAGAGGACTGCCTGAGCCCACGAGTTCAAGACCAGCCTGAGCAACTTGGCGAGACTTCATCTCTACAATAACTTAAAAAATTAGCTGGCTGCGGTGGCACATGCCTGTGGTTCCAGCTGCTTGGAAGGCTGAAGTGGAAGGATCGCCTGAACCCAGCAAGTCGAGGCTGCGGTGGCCATGAGTGTGCCACTGCACTCCAGCCTGGGCGACAGAGTGAGA
>NW_007247439.1:192647-207163 GCF_000164805.1 Carlito syrichta
AAATATATATATATATATATATATATATATATATAAAGGAAATAATAATTTAATAATCACATATTTGTATCCTTCTCTGACTTTTTTTTTTCTTTTTGAATAGATTTGGAGTTCTCACTATGTTACCCAGGCTGGTCTCAAACTCTTGGTCTCGAGCAATACTTCCGTCTTAGCCTCCCAAAGTGATGGGATTGCAGGCATGAGGCATGGTGTCCAGCCTCTGATGATTACTTTAGGATAAAGTCCTACAAGTGGAATTACCCAGAACAAGGATGTGCAATCTTGGTGTTTGGGATTGATGCATAATTGTTAAACTGTGTTACAGCAGCCCCCATTATCCCTGGGGGTACGATCCAAGACCTCCAGTGGATGCCTGAAACTACAGATGGTACCTAACCCTGTATAGTCTATGTGGGACTGAGTGTGTGGAGGCTCATGACTGTAATCCCTACACTTTAGGAGGCCAAGGTGGGAGGATTGCTTGAGCCCAGGAGTTCGAGATAAGCCTGAGCAACATAGAGAGACAGTATCTCTACAATAAACAAAAAAACTAGCCAGAAGTGGTGGTGTTGCGTCTGTAGTCCCAGCTACTCAGGAGGCTGAGGCAGGAGGATCACCTGGGCCCAGAAGGTCAAGGTTAAAATAAGACCAGATCTGGCCACTGCTCTCCAGTCTGTGACAGAGTAAGACCGTGTTTCAAAAACATACAAAATAAAATTTAAAAAATAGCTGTGATAAAGTTTAACTTATAAACCAAGGACAGCAAGAGATAAACAATAATAACTAATAGTGAAATAGAACAATTGTGACAATGTACGCTGAAATAACAGTTACGTGAGTGTAGTCTCTATCTCTAAATATCTTTTTTTTTTTCTTTTTGAGTTGGAGTCTCACTCTGTCGCCCAGGCTGGAGTGCAGTGGCACATTCACAGCCACTTCAGCGTCGACCTGCTGGGCTCAGGTAATCTTTCCACCTCAGTCTTCCAAGTAGCTGGAACTACAGGCGCATACTACCATGCTCGGCTAATTTTTTTATTGTAGAGATGAGGTCTCACCATGTTGCCCAGGCTGGTCTCGAACCCCTGAACTAAGGCAATCCTCTTGCCTTGGCCTCCCAAAGTGCTGGGATTACAGGTGTGAGCCACTGCACCCGGCCTGTATGTAGTATGCTATTTACAGTCTGTTATGATCTGGCCCCATGTACATTTCTGGCATCGCGTCTCAGATTCTGCCCTGAGCACTTTATTTTATTTTATTTACTTATTTTTTGAGTCAGAGTCTCACCCTGTTGCCCAGGCTGGAGTGTAGTGGCACGCTCACGGCCACTGCAGCCTCGACCTGCTGGGCTCAGGCGATCCTTCTGCCTCAACTTTCCAAGTAGCTGGAACTATGCCACCATGCCCGCCATGGCACGCCACCATGCCCGGCTAATTTTTTGATTTATTGCAGAGACGAGGTCTCACCAAGTTGCCCAGGCTGGTCTGGAACCTCCGATTCAGGCAATCCTCTCGTCTCTGCTTCCCAAAGTGCTGGAACTACAGGCATGAGCCACTGTGCCCAGTCGATCTCTGATTATCTTATTGAACTATTGATGTTTGCAACCTCAGTATAGGATTTTTTCCTTTCCTTTTCAAGAACTTTCACGTTTTCACTGAAAGGAAGCACTTTCTGGCTTCTCTTTGGCATATCCAAATTGACAGCATCACTACACTTGCATTGAGGAGCCATTACCAAGAAAGACAAGGGTCCCTTGACCACAAGTACTGCCATATGGCAACAGTCACCCTGATAATCCAGATGGCTCCTCAGTGACCTACGGATGGGCAGCATCTATTACAGTGTGGACACGCTGGACAGAGGGACGACCCTTCCATGTGGGACAGACTGGAGTGGTGTGGTCTGAGAGCATATCCCATTACTCAGAACAGGGCTTGATTTAACTTATGAATTGTTTCTTTCTGGAATTTTCCAACGAGTATTTTCAGACCGCAGTTGACCACGGGTAACTGACACCGTGGAAATCAACACTGCAGCTAGGATGGGGGACTGTTGTCATTTGAACAATGCACACCGACAGGAATGCCCAGAGCAGTGCTTGACCACACTGATTGGGCAATCTGAGACCCATGGGAGGTTCTGGGGTTTGGGTGCGCCCCTCACCCCATGTGAATGTTCTTGGGATCGGGTCGGAGGCTCAAGCCCACAGCCCCTCCTGCTGCCACTCAGCCGCTGCCCTCGCTTCTCAGAAACACCCCTGCAGAGTCCTGAGGGCACCATGGGAGCCAGGCAGAGGGAGCTCAGGTGAACCAGTCGCTGTCCAGGGCATGGTGGTTGGTGCAAAGCCCATGTAAGCTCCCCTGGGGCTCCGAAGCCTCTCCATGGCAGGTTTCCCTTCAGCCCATCTGCACAGCTCTGCTCGGAGTATCAGGGCAGGGACCACCTTCTCCCTCTCCAGATGGGAATCTGAGATCCAGAGAGGTGACGAGGCTTGCCCAGGACTTGGAGACCTGGTTCTAGGTCTTCCCTACTACCCAGCATTGCCGAACCACAGAGGGAGATGTCTGTGGGGACGTGTCCAGCTCGTGCCTGATCCATTATTAATAAACATTTATTGAACACCTACTATACACCAGGCAGAGGAAATAGCAGTGACTCAAAAAAGAGACAGAGTCCTCAAGAAATGTAACATAAGCTGGGTACGGTGGCTCAAGCCTGTCATCCCAGCACTTTGGGAGGCAGAGGCGAGAGGATTGTGTCTGAGTCCAGGGACTCGAGGCCAGCCTGGGCAACTTGGCAAGACTTCGTCTCTACAGTAAATAAAAAAATTAACTGGGCATGGTGGTGCACGTCTGTGGTTCCAGCTACTTGGAAGGCTGAGGCAGAATGACCACCTGAGCTCAGCAGGTTGAGGCTGCAGTGGCCGTGAGCGTGCCACTGCACTTCGGCCTGGGCAGCAGAGTAAGACTCCAACTCAAAAAAAAAAAAAAAAAGAAAGAAAGAAACATAGCATTCTAGTGCCAGTAGTGTTAAGTACTGTGAAGAATCAGAGCAGGGTAGATACATGTGACTCGGAGGGGTGGGTCATGTTTAGATGGGATAATCAAGTAGACAGGTCTCACTAGGTTGACATCTGAATGAAGGGAACAGCTCGTGCAAAAGTCCTGAGGCAGTAGCGAGGCTGGCACACTTGAGTAGAAGTCAGGAGGCCAGTATGGCTGGCCCACACACTTGAGATCTGTTCTCATGAACCTTTAAGGGGAGGGTCCCGCTGTGACAGCCTGGTCTAGGCCACAAGGACACGAGGACAGCAGAAGGCAGCTTGTACAGCTCTAATGCCTGGCCAGGTGTGTATGTCAAGGCCGTGAGGCAGCAGGACATGTCCTAGCGCTGGCCCCACTGTGCCGGGAGCTGAGTCAAGGCTGACTAGGCTGTGACTTAGCTTCTAAGCAGCTCATCATCCCTCGGGGCTGACAGATGGATGAGGTTAACGAGCATATGGCATGACAGACAGGGGAGACTTCCTGGAGGAGGTGATGTTCGGAGTCATTGAGGGACGAACAGGGGAGCAGGGAGGTAGAAAGTGCACTTCAGGCAGAAACATTCATGTGCTGAGGAGGGCATGTGGGACCCATGGACACTAGGGCGTGGAGCACCAGGCCTCGATTAGGAATGATTGCTGGGAGGTTGAGAAGACAGACAATGAGAAGGGAAGAGAAGGGAACCGCACGGCCACGTTGGAGAGGGAGTCAGAGGTGGGACTGGAACATGCCAGAAGGGGACTGAAGAGTGTCAAGGTAAGGGGAACACCAGTGGAGTGGGCAAGAAAGGGCGACAGGGAAAATGTCACATATTGACGAGAGGCCAAGAGAGAGAGGCACCAACCAAGAAGGGTCCAAGGTTGGAAGAACTCGGTCCCTTGGAGACCCTGGTGGGGGTCGGGCTGACAGAATGGACAGGATTGGGGTTGGGGGCGTGTGAGTTTCCTACAGCTGCTGGAACGAGTCACCACAAACTCAGGGGCCTGGAATAGCACACATACGTATCCCCTTACGGTTCTGGAGGCCAGAAGTCCCAAATCGGCAACACTGGGCTAAAGTTGGGGCATTGGCAGGGCTGGCTCCCTGGAGGCCCCCGGGGAGAATCTACTTCCTTGCTTTTTCCGGCTCGAGAGGCGGCCTGTGTTCCTTGGCTTGTGGCCCCTTCCTCCATCTTCAAAGAGCTTCATTCCTGTCCTTGGCCAATCCCCTCCTCTGATTCTGACTCCTCCTGCGACTCTATGACAAGGACCCCTGTGGTGATGTTAGGCCCACCCAGATGATCCAGGACAACGTCCCCATCTCAAAAGCCCGAGTTTAATCCTAGGTGAACGTCCTACAGAAGGTGACAGAGACAGAGTCTGGGAGTTAAGATGTGAACTCTTGGAGGGCACAGTCCAGCCTCTTGTAGGTGGCCAGGGCACGGTGGGGGGAGGGGAGGAACAGAGGAGAAGGGAGGAGAGATCTGGCAGACTCGGCCGGCGGAGAAGACCCATCCTGGTGGGGGGGAAGTGGCTTTTAGGAGATTTTTTCTCTGAGCTTGCCGACTCTTCTCCCCTCTCTCCTTCCCCAAATCCAAGTAGAAACTAAAAACATTGCTGGCTCATGTCTATAATCCCAGCACTTTGGGAGGCTGAGGCGGGAGGATGGCTTGAGGTCAGGAGTTTGAGATCAGCCTGGGCCACATAGTGACACTTGTCTCTACAAAAAAAAATAAAAAAACTAGCTGGGCGTGATGTTGCACACCTGTATTCCCAACTATTTGGAAGGCTGAGGTGAGAGGATCACTGGAGCCCAGGAGTTTGAGGTTGCAGTGAGCTAAGATGGTATGTCATTGCACTTAGCCTGGGCAACAGAGTGAGACCCTGTCTGTTTAAAAAAAGAGAGAGAGAGAGAGAAAAGAAAAAGAAAACTGGAAAATCATCATCCATTTTGTTGTTTCTGTAAGGGGTGGCTCCCCCAACACCCACTTGCCCAAGGGTCTTCCAAGCTGTCTGAGTTGGGACCTACATTTTAAAACCACAAGGAAAACAGACCCGCAGCTACCAATAATATTTTATTGGCTTGGAACAGCGTTCGGAATCTGTATTTTTAACAAGCTACCCAGGTGATTTTGATGATCAGACAGTTTGGGGTGTTCTTTTTTAATTTTTTTCCTTTCCTCCTTCTCTTCCCTTCAGTAAACTGTTTTTCAACTTTGTTTTTCAGTGAAAACCATTTCCTCCTCACCCTGGCATGGGTCCAAGGCTGCGCCCATCTCTCCCACGTCAACAGTCCTGTGTCCTTGGCGAAGGACAGTGCTCTCATTCTGAGCCTTCCCCCTCTTCCTCAGCCAAGTCCTGCTCCACACCTCCCTGCAGCTTATAAAAAGGCTGAATTACCTGAGGCGGGGAAAGCCCACCTCAGGCGGGGAGGCACTGAGTCTGCAGAGGCTGCCCTGGTCCCAGCGCAGGCCTCCATCTTACCCTCTGCTCCTGGCCTGGAACTGAGATGGAATCCAGCCCCCACACCTCCCGAAGGCCACAGCCCTGAGCGAGTCTGCAGAAACGCTGTTCCTGCCTAATAAAGACGCCTCCCAGTCGGGAGGGAGATGAGCTGACTTGGGACAAAAGGCAGTTGTCGGTCCAGGAAGCAGGATTTGGGGCACCCCGCACTGGGTGGAGGTGGGTGGGCATATTTCCTTGTTTCGCAGGGGCCTCTTGTCTGGTGGGATCCGCGCCTCCAGCCAGTTGCCACCTGGTCCAGCTCGGGGAGATGTGGAGAATGAATTTCACAGTGATTTCCACCGGGCCGTGGCCTTGAAACAGCTGCAGGAAGGGACACAGCTGGCGCTGCCCTCACCCTTTCCACTGAAGCATCACTGGAGGAATGCCACCCTCTCCATGGGAGCGGGAGGGCCCTACTTGCTATGGTTAATTCCAGGGGACATCGGAAGGTGCTTTCATACTGAACCCTCATTTTCTTTCTCTCTCTCTTTTTTTTTTTTTTTAGTTGGAATGTCTCTCTTATCACCCGGGTTGGAATGCAGTGGCACACTCACAGCCACTGCAGCCTACACCTGCTGGGCTTAGGTGATCCTTCCACCTCAGCCTTCCAAGTAGCTAGAACTACAGATGCACGCCACTGGGCCTGGCTAGTTATTTTTTGAGATTTATTGTAGAGATGAGGTCTTACCAAGTTGCCCAGGCTGGTCTCAAACACCCGGGCTCAGGCAATCCTCTTGCCTCAGCCTCCCAAAGTGCTGGGATTACAGACTGAGCCATCGCACCCGGCCTGAACCCTCATTTTCAAGGGTACAAGTTGGCTTTTATTAAAATAAAATCCTTTGGAGAGGTCAAGACGGGAATGATCACTTGAGGCTAGGAGTTTGAGCCTAAGCAACACAGTGACACCCCATCTCTATTTAAAAATAATAAAAAATAAAAATCAGGGTCGGGCTCACGCCTATAATCCCAGCACTTTGGGAGACAGAGGTGAGAGGATTGCCTGAGCCCAGGAGTTCGAGACCAGCCTGGGCTATTTGGTGAGACCTTGTCTCTATAATAAATCAAAAAATTAGCCAGGCGTGGTGGTATGCACCTGTAGTTCCAGCTACTTTGAAGGCTAAGGCAAAAGGGTTGCCTGAGCCCAGCAGGTCGAGGCTATGATAGCCGTCAGCATGCCACTGCACTCCAGCCTGGGTGACAGAGTGAGACTCCAATTCAAAAAAAAAAAATTTAAATGCCATCATCACCTTTTCTAGTGGCTCCCAAAGGTGGCTAAACATCAGAATCACCCAGGATGTTTAGTAAAAAATGAAGATGAAAAATAAAGTTTCAGAACCCATCCCTAGCCAATCAGAATCTTTTGGGGTAGCTCAGGCCGGAATCCATAATCAGATTGCTTCCTGACTCCAGGAGGCTGAGCCCATGGAACAAGAGTGAGAAAGTGGAAGGCAAGGGAACCAGAGGACGGTCATGCTCAGGCTGCTGGTCCCTAGAGGTGGCTGTGCGCAGTTGGAGAGGCGTGGCCTTCTCGTGCACCATCTTCTGAGTCTTCAGAACAAGCCCATGAGGTATGTCGTCATTGTCCCCATCTTGCAGATGAGGAGAAGGGTGCTCACATGGCCCCACACACAGCCAAGAAGAGGTAGAGCCAGAACTCGGGTCCCACTCTTTCTCTCGACTCCTCTGCCGTGGAAGGGGCAATGTGAAACCCTGGCCAGACCCAGGCGTCAGGCCAGCACGTGACCCAGCAGTGACGCAAGCATGGTCTGCTTTCCAGATGCCTCTCTGATGGGCTCTGTGTCAGGGTTTCAGCTGCCCTACTCAGTGTCCTCCCGTCAGCATGCATCAGGGACAGGTCAGGACAAGGTCATCATCAAGGCAGAGTGTTCTTGGAAAGGGAGTGGCTGGAACCAGAAGAGGGGGCTTCTGATCTCAGCACCCCTACTCAGAGCTCTGAAAGGGGCTCAGCGCCCTTTTTTCACACAAAGAGGGGACCGCACCATGTGGTTTCCGTGGGCCTGTCTGCTCTTGGAAAGCAGAAACTGATGACCTAACTGCCTTGACACCCTCACTCTAGCATAGGATGACACCCCACTCTAGGATGGAGCCCTGGCTGACATATCCATCTGCCCCATGAGGCTCATGGGCTGTGGCTTCCTGACTCTGGCTCCTTTCGGCACCCAGCGGTTTCTGGCACACAGTAGGTGCTCAGCTAGGCATCCGTTCATTGATAATCAGCAGGGATATAGTAAGCACCTATTGATGGTCCCAGGCACTGGGTTAAAATATGAGAGATTCAGAGAGGGCCCCACCCGTGTGGAGCTTTACAGCCTGGTAGGGGAGGAAGAAAGGAACACAATTAATTAACTACAACTGTGGTGAATGCCAGGAAGCAAAATCATAGGGTTTGGCAGAAGGGGGTCAGGTGGCCACTCACCTCGGCCTGGGCCCTGCAGCATCTTGGCAGCCACCTCTGAATGACGAGAGAAGGCACATCAACCACCCCCAGCGACAATAAACCCCGGTTCTTCTAGGTCAAAGAGTCTTCGCGCCAAGCCCCTCCGCGGCAGTGACCTTCTCTTGTCTGGAGGATACAACCCGCTCCTCCCTTGGACACCATGAGCCTCTCTGTTCCCCTGGAGCATCGAGGAGGGGATTTAGCCTCTCTAGACTGCAGGGAAGACTTCCTGGAGGAGGTGGTGCCTGAGTCAGAGAAGAAAATCCTCCAAAGTCATGTCAATATTTTTCTCTCCGGTAGAAAAATCGCAGTGGGAGCCAAACCATGGCTGCTTCCCCCCAAAGCACATTCAGGACTCAGCATTTCAGGGTTTCCGGCGCCAAGTGCAGCACTCCCTGTCCCAGGAAGCCCTCCTGACACCACGGCAGCCTCCAGAAGGCTCTTGGGGACTCCGGGGACATGCCTAGCACACTGCCTGGGAGGCCAGGCCAGGCCTGGGGTGGCCTGAGCTCTAGGGGGCTGAGCCCCCGGGGATCACGGTTGGGAGTGAGCGCCCACCCCGTGCCTCCCCACTCAGCTGCCTGCCTCCCCAGCACCCCCGTAGGGCCCGGGGTCCCTCGCCCCACTTCGCCGACGGGCAGTTGAGGACTCTGCCTTGGAGAAAGGGATCGTGAAGACCCTAGGTTAAGTGGTGCTGGAGTGACTTCTTCACAGGGTGACAGTGTTGGTCCGGCTTTGCCTGGTTCTGGTGTGGGACGCGGGCTAGAGAGAGCTCCCTTGTGACAGTCACAGAGACTCAGCAGCTGACTCAGTACCCAGTAAAACAGGGGCAGGACTGAGACCATTTGTCTGGACGCCCAAGAAGGCAAGAAATTCGTGTCTTGGCCTTGGAGCTGCAGGAGGCCCAGAGAGACTGCCCCTCTGACGCTGTAGGTGACACTGAGGCCCAGGGAGGGACCTTTGCTGTGGGGACTGAACGATGGCCTCCAGAGAGGTTCACATCCTGACCCCCAGAACCTGTGACTCCGTTACCTTAACACTGCAGGTGTGACTCAACAGAGGCTCTTGAGATGGGGAACCATCCAGGTGGGTCCCATGGAATCTCAAGTGTCCTTGTGAGAGGGACGCAGAAGGAGTCAGAATTAGAGGAGGGGATTGGCCAAGGACGCCGAGACGGGAATGAAGCTCTTTGAAGACGGAGGAAGGGGCCACAAGCCAAGGAACACAGGCCGCCTCTCGAGCCGGAAGTGGATTCTCCCCGGGGACCTCCAGGGAGCCAGCCCTGCCGACGCCCCAACTTTAGCCCAGTGTTGCCGATTTGGGACTTCTGACCTCCAGAACCGTAGGGGGATACGTGTGTGTGCTGTTCCAGGTCCCTGAGTTTGTGGTGACTCGTTCCAGTAGCTGCAGGAAATGAATACATTGCCCAGAGAGGAAGAGCCAGCAAGCAACCGAGGCTGCTCTGGGACCCCGCAGGGCCTGGCTCCATGGGACCCTGTCCCACACAGGATAGGGCTGGACTGGAGGTGGGGCGAGGCCCCAAGGGGGCAGCCCACACACCCGGGCCTGGGGGAGAGGTGCGTGTGCACATGCGTGTGTTGGAGGGAGGAGAAGAATGTGTCTTCTTCATGCCTCGGGGATTTTCTAGGCAGAAAATCCTCCAAAGGCATGTCAACATTTTTCTCTCCAGGAAAAAATAACTCATGAATCTCTATCAAAAAAGTCCAAGTTTCACACGCACACACGGATGGGCTTGTGGGTGCCAGGGAGAGCTACCCGGAGCCAGCCACAGCCACGGTGGACGCATGGTGACATCTGGATTTCCCCGAGGCTCTAGGCGTCCTGTGGCGTGAGTGCCTCCCACTCCCACAAAACCCCCCGGAAGAGTCGACACATTTCTGAGCAGCAGAGAGCAGCTGGAATTTCCAGCCTAATCCCAGATGTCAGACTGACTGTGGCGGAAGCTTAGCCTTGGAAAGCATCTGGGAGGCCTGAGTGTCCTGGGACCCCCCAGTGCTGGCCTGGGCCGTCGTGCATGTCCCCTTCTTTGCTCTGGGTCTCCGCAGGGGAGCTGGGGGAAGTCCATGCGTGTGGTTTTCACACATGTGGTGAGGCCTGAGGGGCTGAAGCTGGCAGGCTGGAGCCCGCAGACCAGAGGCAGCAGACTCCTCTGGTGCCCAAGTGGGGACCTCGGTGGGTTAGGGATCCAGAGGGGAAGGGGGCCAGGGAGAGCCGGGGAGGAGCGCTCTGGGGAGTGGACACAGCCTGAGGCCTGGCCAGGGGCTGGATGTAGAGTCAGGCATGAGGAGGATCGGAGGCCAGGGGTTCAGTCTGGACCAGGACAATGGCTGGTGCCTGGCAGGGGCCGTTGGATTTAGCCTCTCCAGACTGCAGGGAAGACTTCCTGGAGGAGGTGGAGCCTGAGTCAGAGCTATCCAGGGGACAAGAGTAGAAAAATATTTAGCAGAGAGAGCCAA
This sequence comes from Carlito syrichta, assembly GCF_000164805.1. Taxonomy (NCBI): domain Eukaryota; kingdom Metazoa; phylum Chordata; class Mammalia; order Primates; family Tarsiidae; genus Carlito; species Carlito syrichta. The sequence continues at coordinate 203,104 of NW_007247439.1, forward strand.
ACCCTGGCTGCTTCTCCCCACAGCACGTTCAGGACTCATGATCCTTGACCCAGTCAGCGAGCCCCGGTTCCTGGTACCTAGAAGTGCTCAGTCCTTGGACAAGACTGCCAGAGCCAGAGGACTCTCCAGCAGGAGCGAGGGACCCCGGCACCCTTCAGTGAAACCTCGGGAGGATTAAGTATGTCACCCCCTTTTGCCCGCCTGTGACTGCTCTCTTGGTTGGACAGAATAACGGTCCCCCAAAGATGTCTGCATGCTAATTCCCAGATCCTGGGACCATGGGACCTCGCAGTTGTGATTATGTCAAGAACCTTGAGGTGGGGGGATTGTCTTGACAACCTGAGAGGCCCCGTGTCACCACGAGAGTCCTTGTGAGAGGGAGGCAAGGTCAGGGGCAGCTGGGAACATGGGAGCCGACGAAGGGGAGACGTGGAGATGTGGCGTTCAGCGGACTGTGAGGATGCAGGAGGGGCCACGAGTCAAGGAACTCAGGCAGCCTCTGAGAGATGGAAAGGCCAAGAAGCCAACTCTCCGGGGCCTCCAGAAGGAACCTGCCCCGCTTTCACCTTGTTCTTAGCCCAGAGATGCCGATTTTGGATTTCTGGCCTCCACAGCCATAGAAGAGTAAATCTGTGTTGTTGTTTTAAGCCATGGAGTTGAAGGGCATGTTACAGCAGTCGCAGGGAACCAACACACCTTCCCATCACGCAGTGGCTCCAAACTCGGCCCTGCTCCCTGCGAAAAGCATTTTCAGCAGGACACGACACAACACAACACAACACCACGGGGGGGAGGGGGAGGGGACAAGGGAGACAGCAGGGGCAGCACCAGGGCAGACCCCTGGCAGCCTCCTTCCTCACCCACGGGCAAGCCAGTCATGGCAAGCCAGTCATGGGCCTGTGGTTCCTCCACACCCACTCTCTATGCAACAACCAGAATAAGGTTTACAAGATGAGGGGAGGGGGGAAGGGGAAAGGAAGGAGGAGGGGGAGAGAGGGAAGGGGAAGCGGGGGAGGGAAGAAACACACACACACTCACACCGAGCTCCTGGGAATTGGCTGTCAGCAGCACCTGATGTAGACGGGGTTTGCCCAAACGCACTCAGGGCCTGACCCAGCGAGGGGCAAGAGGTGCTGGGCCGGACAGCCTGTGCCCGACCCCACTGCACAGGGGCCCACATCCCTGTCTTCGAGAATGTCGAGGTTTCAAGGCCCCCCTCCACCGGTTTACCTACTTTTTCCCCCTCTCCCCACAAGCCCAGGCACAGACATCCAAGCACAACCTGCAGGCACCGCGTGCACACACATGTCCCCAGGGCCACCCCCAGTGCCCCGGGCGCAGGGAGGACACGAGCCAACACGCCCACAGGCGCTGCGGGCATCCACATGGCCACAGGCGCAGGGACGCCCCTCGGCACACCGACGTGCACCCACACGACGCACACAAACACAACCACTCCTGGGCACGAGGAAAGCCACCGTCCCCTCGGATGCCGACTCCGGTGAGCGGGGCGGGGGCGGCCCCGGCCCGCGCGGTCTGCGCTCTCTGGCGCGCCCTCTGCCGGTGACTTCGGGAAGGGCGGCCGGGCCTTCCTCGGCCCTGGTGCCGACCCCGGCTGGTGGGGGGGACCTGGAGGGAAGGGAGACAGCTAAGAGGGACCCCCACTCCCGCCGGCTCTCCGTGGCTGCCTCCTCTGTGGCCTCCCATCCAGCGCCGAAGGAGTGATCTCTCCTCCAGAGATATTCCTTGGGCACTTGGCCTGGCCTGGTTCCCCTGTCCTACCAGTGGGCACTGCTAGTGAACCTGGTGCGAGGAAGCCCCCCTCCAGAACAAGGCTTCTCGGGCCACCATCCGGGAGCCCACCCTGGCTCCCCTCTCCCCTCATCCCACCGGGGCTGTTTGGCAGCGCCGCAGCCTCCCTCCCTGCTCACCCACGGGTGTCCGACTGGGCTTGTAGTTCCCTGTTTGAACCTCCAGCTCCCGTGACCCCTCACAGCGTTTTCTTTCCATTTCCTCCTGCAGGAGGGGGAGGGAGTGGAGAAGATCTTTGAGTAAGACAGAGGAGGCTGAATAAGGTAGACCTCAGCTCCAAGGTGGGCTTGCCTCGCTTGCTCTGCACCTCTGGGGCAGTTCATCTAACCGCCCCGAGTCTGTTTCACCGGTCGAATGGTGATCATGCTACTTCGGTGGCAGGGTGATTAAGTGAGATAACATGCCCAGTGCCCAGCGCTGGGCAGCTTCCTGGGGTGCCATCTTTACAAGGCACGCCAACATCACTGGAAATGAAAGGGGACAGTGAAATCCCTGTCTGCAGCTCCTCTAAGGATCAGTTGCATGCTCTGTTTTAATGAGCTACTAGCAATCAGGTGGTGGGGGACCCCAAAAGAGCAGGCTAGTATAACAATAGTCGGTCTCTAAGGAAGGTGGGGAGGGTCTACAGAATGTTGGTTTGTCTAATTGGGGAATGCAAATCCAGGGCTGGAGCTGAGCTGCTCAGAGGAGATGGAGTGTGGCCAACAGAGAAACTCTCCTCTCTCTACTCCCGATTCCTCCAAGTACAGGTCAGTTCCTACCACTTCAAAATAGGACAGATAGGCTGGGCATGGTGGCTCATGCCTGCAATCCCAGCATTTTGGGAGGCGGAGGCGAGACCTCGTCTCTACAATAAATCAAAAAATTAGCCGGGCATGGTGGCGTGTGCCGGTGGTTCCAGCTACTTGGGAGGCTGAGGCGAAAGAATTGCCTGAGCCCAGCAGGTCAAGGCTGTGGTGTCTGTGAGCATGTCATTGCCCTCCAGCCTGGGTGACAGAGTGAGACTCTGATTCAAAAAATTAAAAATAAAAAATTGGTTTGGTGGGGAATGAAAGCATTACCCTGCCAGGCACAGCCACCTGTTACTCCTGTGAAGAAACACACTTCCTTCAAGCACCAGCTTTTGAGAGAACATGGATAGACTTTCCTAGATCCACGTTGTTATTTTTCCATTTCTACATACAGGTCTTGCGACAATGGCGTCTCTTTTTCCTGTGTAGGTGTGCCCTTCCTGGCATGCAGAAGACGCTCAATGAATGTTCGTTTCTTCGGGTCCAGTTCTCGGCCCTAAGACTCATCTCCAGACCTTCCACTCAACTCTGTCCCACTCACACCCTCGCTCCCTGGTGTCTGTGCTCGTGACACCACTGAGTTCTTCGCTCCACCCCACCCCCCAAACTTAGGCCACCAGCCCAGCCCATTCAGAAAGTCTCAAGACTTCCAGAGGGGTCAGGGTATCCAATTGCTGGGAAATCAGATAGTTCTCCTACAGGGTCTATTTAAAGTAACAACATCAGGAAGCTTCCACCTTGTCCCAGAAAGTCTCTCGTGATCATTCCTTTCCACGCCGACCATCAGGCCGTCCCGACTTACCAGTGGGTTCTATTTCAGACCATGTCTGTGAGCTGGTTTGGTATTCTAGCCAATGAGTCGGTAGAATCTTGGAGCTCTGTGTGGGGAACGGTGCTCTGTTTCCAGGATGGGGCATAGATGCCCATCAAGTCCATCTGAACCCTGGGCGGCCGCACACCTACACAGGAAAAAGAAAAGCCCATGATCGCAAGATCGGTACATAGAAATGGAAAAATGACAATGCAGATCTAGAAAAGTCTATCCGTGTTTTCTCAAAAGCGGGAGCTTGAAGGAAAATGCGCTTCTTCACCAGAGTAAGGGGGCCTGGGTGGAATATTCTGAAGGGAACTTCCAAGTGTTTGTCCAGGGCTTTCAGAGCTGAAGATCCTCATTCAACATTCTGAAGATCCCTCTTTCAGTCTGCCTTTTTCTTGACACAGTGGTGGAACTGGATCCATGTCAGTCACCATCTGGGTGGGGTAGACACAGCACACGGTGGGGAAAGACCCCCCTGAGGTAATAGGGTCGAGTCGAAGAATGGGAGAAGGAGGAAGACAGTCCAGAATTCGTAACTTTAAAGATGGTCTGAGGAAGAATCGGCCTAACTGGACTGATCATGGTTTAAAACAAAACGGGAGAAACGAGAGATGACAATTCGTCTGTGACACCCCCCCCC
>NW_007247439.1:207325-237182 GCF_000164805.1 Carlito syrichta
GGGGCTGAGTGCCGAGAAGAGGGAGGGAGCCCAGGAAGGCCTTGGCCAGAGCCCCAGTAGCTTAGGGGACAAAAGACAATGAGCCTTTATGGGCATCTGCCCCCACTCACAGGCCCTGGCAATAGAAGGCCTGGAGGTGAGTGGAAGTCGCCGCCCCATAGGCCGCCCACAGATGCAGGTGATTCAGAGCTTAGGCTTGGCTGATAACAGCCGACCACTGAGAATGGGTGCTTTGTGAGGCTGTCCTCCTCAGGCCCCCTCCTCACACAGGGCCGGCTGGGGCAAGCCCAGGTGGAGGGCGGGCTGGCAGGCCACAGGGCTGGCTGGGAAAACGCGGAGAATCCCAGCATCCTCGGCTGTGGCTGCTATGTGAGGACTTGGAGGGTTTGCTGGGCACATGTGCGGGAGAAGAGACGTCTTGGTTGGAGCTTGTGTGCTTCCAACTTTTCCATCTTGGCTGTGGCCCCCAGAAGCCACTCCTTTCCCCAGGGAGGAAAAACACCACTAAGTCAGGGTTCTGGGTAGCAATGGACCAAACTTAACTTGAATTGGGTTGGTGAAGAAAGGGAGTTGACTATTGGCTCAGTAAGGGCAAGGAGGGAACAGGCCCCAGGGAGGCCAGGAGTGAGGCCCCGTCACCCACAGGACTCTCTTCTGTCTCTCACCTGCTGCTCAAAGGCTGGTAGCACCCTTCTTCTGCAGATGGGCTTTGCACCCACTCTACCCCCATTCCCCTGCTGGGGAAATGGCCATGGTCAGTTCAAGGTTACATCCTCATCGTCTCATGACCCGAAAGGAAATTGCATCATCTGCTGACAGATTTGTTTAGAAAAAAGTCCTGAGGAAGAACCTTGATTGGGTCCATGTGAATCACGTGCCCAGTTCTGGGCAATTGCTAAGGTCGGAGGCATGGGTGACTGTGATTTTCCCAGATTGAGTCTTTTGCCCAATCATGTGTCCAGGGGGCACGGAGTACAGGGCAGACACACATAAGAACTTCCTTGGTCGGGGCATGATGGCTCTTGCCTGTAATCCCAACACTTTGGGAGGCAGAGGTGGGAATATCCTTGGAGGACAGGAGTTTGGGACCAGACTGAGCAATACAGCGAGACCCCTATGTCCACCAAAAAAATTTAAAATTTAGCCTGGAGTAGTGGCATGCCCCTGTAGTCCCAGTTACTTGAGCCCAGCAGTTTGAGGCTGCAATGAGCAATGATCGCACCGCTGCACTCCAGCAAACAACAGAGTGAGAACTTGTCTCTAAAATAAAGACAAAGGCTAGGCGCAGTGGTTCAAGCCTGTAATCCCAGCACTTTGAGAGGCTGAGGTGAGGGAATTGCCTGAGTCCACGAGTTCAAGAATAGCCTGAACAACTTGGGAAGACCTCCTCTCTACAATAAATCAAAAAATTAGCTGGGCATGGTAGCATACGCCTATAGTTCCAGCTACTTGGAAGGCTGAGGCAGAAGGATCACTGGAGCCCAGCAGGTCAAGGCTGTGGTGGCCACGAGCATGCCACTGCACTCCAGCCTGGGCAACAAAGTGAGACTCCAATTAAAAAAACAAAAACAAACAAACAAACCCACAAAAACACAAACCCTCCTGGCTGTGCATTTGGGGTATCATGCAGCGGAACTGCAAGTAGGTCCCCATAACAATTTCCCCTTTTTTTTTCTCAAAGACCAAATGGTGTTTACTGGAATAAAAACTACATCTCCCAGGCTCCCTTGCAGCTAAGGATTGCTGCATGTCTAAGTGTCCTGGACAGTGGGATGTGAGCCAAAGCAATGCATGCAACTTCCAGATACTGTCCTCCAGAGGAGGGGATCTGCATCTTTGCCCTCTTTCCCCCACTTCATCAGGCTGGAAGCCTGTGCGAGGGAGCACCATCTTGGACCACGCGGTTGAGGACAGGGCCGTAGAGATGGCACTGCAGCGAGTTAGAAGAAGCTGAGTGCCTGATGCTATTTTGGCCCCAGACTGTTCATGCCTGAACTGTTGCACAAGAGGAAAGAAATATCTATCCTGCTTGAGACACTCTTATTTTGGGTCTCTGTTACATCAGCCATGTCTGTCTCTAAGTCATCCATCTGGGGACCTTCTCTTGGTTTCCGCTGCTGGGGGCTGAACACTCTATCTCTTGTTTGCAGACTGAATTTGTTCCCTGGCCATGTATACCTCCACCCAAACCCAGAATAATTCTGCCTGGGACCAGTCCAACTTTTGCTGAGAGTGTGACAAGACACATCTCAGGCCCAGGTCTTCTCTCCCTAACCTGAGACACTTCCATTTTTCCCCTGATTCCATGTCACATGGCATATTGGAAGCACTTTGCTCCTGGGGAGAGAGTGGGGTCACAACTCTTGCATCACACTGTGGGCTCCCTAGGGCTGGAGGCCCCCTTGCCCTGCGATGGGAACTCACAGTGGCTCTCTCTGTGGACGAGCTAGCACTGAGAGCTGAGCCGTGGAGGGTTAGAGAGAAGCTGCTCTTCTGCCGCCTGGGAGTGTCGCACCCCTAGGCTCCCACCCCAACCCCTGTGGCCTGTGGTCCTGGGGGAGGAAAAAGAAAGGACCTGAGGCCTTGAGACCACCAGACTGGCCCAGGTTCCCGGGGTGAGGGAAGGGCAGAGGTGGTGACGTGTCACAGACCTGGGTAGGAGATGGGGCACAGAAGATAGCTGAAGGCCGGGCGCGGTGGCTCATGCCTGTCATCCCAGCACTTTGGGAGGCTGAGATGAGAGGATTACCTAAGCCCACAGGTTGGAGACTAGCCCGGGCAACTTGGTGAGACCTTGTCTCTACAATAAATCAAAAAATTAGCTGGGCGTGGTGGCGAGCGCTTGCAGTTCTGGCTACTTGGAAGGTTGAGGCAGAAGGATCATCTGAGCCCAGCAGGTCGAGGCTGCGGTGACCCTGAGCGTGCCACTACACTCCAGCCTGGGTGATGAAATGAGACTCCAATTCGAAAGAGAAAAAAGAAAAGAAAATAGTCGCGTAACTGTGTTCCCTGGCCATGTATACCTCTACCCACCCAGAATTCTACCTGGAACCAGTCCAGCTTTTGCTGAGAGTGTGACAAGATGTGTCTCAGGCCCAGATCTTCTCACCCCAACCTGAGAAACTTCCATTTTTTCCCCCTGATTCCATGTCACGTGACATGTTGGAAGCATTTTGCATGTGACTTAGACCCATATTTGCTCTGGCTCAGGGGCTCCTGGGGAGAGAGTGGGGTCACAGTGGGGTCCTCCACCCACATTCCAGGTTTTCATAATTAAAGATGCAGAATTGCGTGGCGCCCAGTGGGAAACGTCCCTCGGACCACAGAATCGCCAAGGCTGGGCTGGCCTCTTCCTTTCCTTCTGTGCCGATTGTGTTGAAGAACAAGGGCAGGCAGGCCTATGTCTCCTTTGGAGCCTTCTGTGGCTCCCAAGTGGCTGGCATTATCCCTTCTTTTCCCCCAAACTTCCTCCCTTAGATGGGGGCTCCCTCACAGCCACGATGGGTTCCCTATCCTCAGACCAGGGTCGAAAGGCTATTCAGGGAGCAAGTGGGGCTAGCCCAGGCCATGGGGACCAGTGGGCCTCTCTGGCATCAGCAAGAAGCCAGGGTTAGGTTTCCAGGCTAGACCTCTGTCTCCACCTCTAACCAAGACCATTTCCACACTGGTACCAGTGTTGGACCCAAAGAAGCAGCAGTGATTTTTTGGTTCCTCCCCCCATGAGGTACATTGAGGCTGGGGGGCAGACAGGGAGGGGTGGCAACATAGTCATACGGGGAAAAGATACTGAGAGTTGGCCCTTCTGCCCCCAAGTACCTTTGGGAAGCATTCAGCTGCCCCTGGCTGGTGGGCCTCCCATGTCTGCCCCACCTGTGCCCCCACGTGGAGTCCCAGGGTGCCACTTGCTCCGTTGTCTAGGTCCCCTCATTCTTGCGCAATGCCCGCCGAGTCTTGCACCTGCGACGGCACACGCTGCTGGGTCTTCCTCTCTTCCTGGAATGTTGCCTCCTCCTCCAGGCTTGAACCACTGCCTCCAAGTGAAAGCAGTTTAATCTTGGCTTCTCTGCGCCTCAGGCTAAAAGGTGGAGCTTTGTCCCTGCATTGTCATCTCCAGCCCGTTACTCCTGCCCGTCAACACGCCTGCTTTCAGCCGTGCCACCCCCTCCCCACCCGCGTTCCTGGCACCGTCATCTCCAGCCTCTCAGACGTGCCCTCTCCTCCTGTTGAAGTCTCCAGCCCTGGCCTCACCCTTTTTCTCCACTCCCACCTCCTGCTGGGATCCTAGGCAAGCGGGATTGACCTGTGTCCACACTCCGACCTCTGCTTCCTTGACCTTTATCTCAAATAATTCTGCCCCTAGCTACTCAATGTCACATTTACCCCTGAAGACTTCAGGGTCACTGAAAAGCCTCACTACTTCTTAGTCAGCAATTCTCACCTCCGACTACCCCTCTGTCACCTCCAAGCCTTTCTGCCCCCTGCCCAAGTGCCCCGCCACATATCTCTGGCCTCATGGGACCCTCCATCCAGCAAACCACCCTCTCCTTTCCAGCTAAGATGATGTGGCAGGTGAATGGATAATCTGTGGTGTTCTCACACAATGGAATATCACAGACAGGTCAGACAGATGGGCCAAGGCAACATAAAACATGTTGGGTGCCAGTCTGGGCAATATAGTAAGATCTTGCCTCTGCAAAAAAAAAAAAAAAAAAAATTTTTTAATGATTTGGGCTGGGCGTGGTGGCTCAAGCCTGTAATCCAGCACTTTAGTAGGCCGAGACGAAAGGATTGCCTGAGTCCAGGGGTTCAAGACCTTCCCGACTACTTGGTGAGAACTCATCTCTACAATAAATCAAAAAATTACCTGTGTTTGGTAGAACCTGCCTATAATTCCAGCTACTTGGAGGGCTGAGGGGGAAGGATTGCCGGAGCCCAGCAGGTCGAGGCTGCAGTGGCCAGGAGTGGCCACTGCACTCCAGTCTGCGCGACGGAGTGAGACTCCAACTCAAAAAAAAAAAAAAAAGAGTCATGCATGGTGGTGGCATGTGCCTGTAGTCCTAGCTACTTGGGAGGCTAAGGCAGGAGGATGACTTGAGCCCAGGCTTTCGAGGCTTCAGTGAGCTATGATCGCACCACTGCATTCCAGCCTGGGTGACAGAGCAGGACCTTGTCTCTAAAAAAAAATTAAGAAATAACAGCAGCAATAACAGGGATGAATCTTAGCAATATGCAGTTAAGTGAAAAACGTTAAGTCCCAAAAGATTATATAATGATATTCTTTTAATGAGGCTAAACAAGGACTAACACAAAAACATATGTATATAATTTTTAGAAATATATGCAGAGGCCATAAAATGATACAAAAGGAAGCAAGGTTGTACTTTGCACACAGAATTTAGGGTGAGTGCCACCTGAAAGAGAAAGAGGCCGGGTGGTGGCACAGGGGGAGCCACTTAGGGGAATGTGGGTCATTGCCAAGGCTTCTGCTTGGGTAGTGGTTATGCAGGTGTCTAGTACATCGTTTAAAAACAACCAAGTAAATAACAGCAAACCACGCATGGATCAATGTGTGTCCGGAAACCAATGCTGTGTATGTGGTGGTGTCCAGTAAAGATTCCGTGGGTTGTCCTGACATTACTCTCTCTCTCTCTCTCTCTCTCTCTCTTTTTTTTTTTAGTCAGAGTCTCACTCTGTCACCCAGGCTGGAGTGCAATGGCATGCTCACAGCCACTGCAGTCTTAAACTACTGGGCTCAGGTGATCCTTCTGCCTCAGCCTTCCAAGTAGCTGGAACTACAGGCATGTACCACCACGCCCGGCTAATTTTTTGAATTTTTGTAGAAACGAAGTCTCGCTATGTTGCTCAGGCTGGTCTTGAACCTCTGAGCTCAGGCAATGCTCTCACCTCTGCCTCCCAAAGTGCTGGGATTACAGGTGTGAGCCACCGAGCCTGGCCGATGTTACTCTCTCACAAATACACTGGACCCCACTTGTGGTCCCGCCACGGAAATCACAGTCTCCTGGTGTCCATGCCGATCTTTTCTGATTCTTTTGGTCCCAATGGAAGAAGCATCCTCATTTCTTCAGCCGAAGGAAAGTCTCACTCCTTGTTCCCTAGGTCCCATCCCTTCTCATCATCTTAGGGATGTATGTGTTTCCCTTGGTTTTCCCCTGGCTCTCTTTCCTCATCAATCTCTCGCTCTCTCATGAGTCCTTTTCACCAGCACACAGACATGCACTAGACTTGCCCATCTTAACAAACTTTTGGCCAGGCGTGGTGGAATGTGGCGGCTTATGTCTGTAATCCCAGTACTTTGGGAGGCTGAAGCAGGAGGATTGCTTGAGTCCAAGAGTTAGAGACCAGTGTGGGCAACATAGTAAGACTTTGTATCTATAAGAAAATAAAGCAAAATAAATGAGCTAGATGTGGTGACGCACGCCTCTAGTCCCAGCTACTTGAGAGGCTGAGGCAGAAGGATTGCCTGAGCTTGGGTCGAGGCTGCAGTGAGCTGTGTGTGACTGCGGCCATGTTAATACACTCCAGTCTGGGCAACAGAGTATAATTCTGCCTCAAAAAAAAAAAAAAATGAACAAACTTTGTCAGTTAGGACAAAAATTAGGCTTCTCTAACAAAGACACCCAAAAGACAATGCACCAGCATGCAGAAGGTCAGCTCCTGCGTGAAGAGTCTGGGAGGCCTGTGCGGGTGACATGGCAGCTACTTCTCTCTGGTAGTTCATCATCCTTAGCTTGCGGTTTCCCCCCAAGATGGACCCTCCAGTTACTGCCAGCACGTCCGCTCTCCAGCCAGAAAAAAAGGGAAGAAAGAGGAAGAGGATAGGCCTCCTTCCTTTGAAGGGCCTGGCCTGGAAGTTGCACACATCACGTGACCCTGCAGCCATTGCCTCAGACTGGGGCATAAGACATCCCTAGTTGCGAGGGGAGTTTGGAAATAGAGTTGGCAGTTCCATGTGGTCAGTTGAATGATCCCCTACCATTAAAGAAAAGGGACATTGAGGAACAGCTGGCAGCCTCTCCCGCAGTTTGTACCTTGTGCACCTTGGACCCCCAAATAAAGGTACATTCTCCTTCCCAATGTGGAACGTGCGAATCACCTTCCCAAGTCCAAAGCCCTCAGGGCCGTATCCAATTGGCTCAAAGCCCAGGCCCTCTTAGTGACTTTAGAGTTCAGATATTGGTCCAGTGACTTGTAAACTAAAAGACAAGTCAGCCGGGCGTGGTGGCTCACACCTGTCATCCAAGCACTTTGGAGGCCAAGGTGAGAGGATGGCCTGACTCCAGGAGTTCAAGACCTGCCTGAGCAACTTGGTGAGATATCGTCTCTACAATAGGTTAAAAAATTAGCTGGGCATGGTGGTGTGCACCTGTGGTTCCAGCTACTTGGAAGACTGAGGCAGAAGGATAGTCTGAGTCCAGCAGGTCAAGGCTGCGGTAGCCATGAGTGTACCACTGCACTCCAGCCTGGGCAACAGAGTGACTCCAACTCAAAAAAAAAAAAAGACAAGTCATCTACTTGCCCCTTCACCAGCCATCAGTGCACGTGAAATATATGAGAGAGGACAGGGACAGGACAACCACAATTAAAACTGCCATTTGGAAAGGACAGAACAGAAAACACACAGCAGGCCCATAATGATAAGCAGATCCCACCAGGCCTGGCCTCCCCGAGGACTAAGCTTTTTGGTGCTGATGATTGGGATGTTTCTTTTATCCATTATCCTCAGTGGCTCCTGGTTCTGCCTTTCAAGAGGTCCTTCCTTGTCTGTTGTCCTCCAGAGGCCATTGGAGAACACGCCCTCCTAGGGGGGCAAGAACACAGTTTTCACAGCCTGTTTCCTGCTGGTGCAGGTTTGGAAGCTCTGGGGTTGCCCAGGGATTGAGCAAACCAGGGGTTGTGCGGGCCAGACTTGCAGGCCTTCGTTAATGACTGGCCCCCCAGAACTCAGTATAATCATTCAAAAATTAAATTTAAAATGAATTTACAATCATGTTGGGAAAAAAATCCCAAAAGACTTAAGAATAAGCTTAACAAAATACTTTGTTGTTTATTTGTTTTTTGAGTCAGGGTTTCACCTTGTCGCTCAGGCTGGAGTGCTGTGGTTCGGGCATCTTCTGCCTCAGCCTTCCGAGTAGCTGGGACTACAGGTGAACACCGTCACACCTGGCTAATTTTTTGCAATTTTTTAAAAAGCAGGAGTCTCACTCAATCACCCAGGTTGGAGTGCAGTGGTAATGCTCACGGCCACCGCAGCCTTGACTTGCTGGGCTCAGGGGATCCTTCCACCTTAGCTTTCCAAGTAGTTGGAACCACAGGCATATGCCACCATACATGGCTAATTTTTGATTTCTTGTAGGGACAAGGTCTTGCCAAGTTGCCCAGGCTGCTCTTGAACCCCTGGGCTCAGTCAGTCCTCTCATCTTGGCCTCGCAAAGTGCTGGAACTACAGGTGTATACCACCACACTGATTTTTTGATTTATTGTAGAGTCAGGGTCTCGCCATGTTACCTGGGCTGGTCTCGAACCCCTGGAATCAGGTAATCCTCTCACCTCCACCTCCCAAAGTGTTGGTATAATGGGTGTGAGTCACCACATGTGGCCACCTGGCTAATTTTTAAACATGTTTTGTAGAGAGGAGGTCTCACTATGTTGCCTAGGTTGGTCTCAAGCTCCTGGGCCCAAGCAATGCCCCTGCCTCAGTCTCCCAAAATGCTGAGATTATAAGCATGAGCCACTACACTGGGCCCCAAAGACTTATAAGTTGAAAACTACAATACATCATTTAAAGAAATTAAAGAAAAGGCCCAGGTACACCTCTAGATATCATGTCATGTGCTGTCTCATTCGTATGTTTCTAAAACATGCCTCTGGCTGCCGTGGAAAAACCTGTAGCAAGAGCGAGCATGAACGTGGGGGATGGAAGAGATGAGCGGAATAGCATAGAGGCGATGGAGGCCTGGTGAGGCACTGGCGACCGAGACCAGGGAGAAACAGGACAAATGCAAGAGCTCTGGGTGGAAGAATCTGTAGGTAAAGACTGGGGAGTTGAGTGGAGACGGACGCAGGTATAAGGACGACTCTCAGGTGTCCAGCCACTGGTTAGGTAGATGGAGGTGCCATTTACCAGAGGGGAAGAGTGAGGGCTGTGAGGGGAACCAAGAGTTCAGTTGTAGACATGCCACATTCCAGATGCCCAGGGAATGCCTTCCCCTCCATTTTGGTAATAGGACCCCACTTTTCCTTGAGGGCTCTGCCCATCCCCCACTGCAGGGGTTCCTGGTTGGGCTGTCAGTGACACAGCCTACCTCCCCGAGCACACAGCAGGGTCTGGTTTGGGCTGGACAGTCAGAAACCCTACCCACCCCCGGACACGGAGTTTGGTTCCAGAGTTATGCACAGAGCCACTTGGGGGACACTGGAAAAGAGGGTTGCCCTCTTCTCTGAGCTTGTGAGCTGTAGGGACATGTAAGCCCGGAGCTGAATGTGGTATCTTTGCTACCACGTGGTATGAACGAAGCAGCCAGAGGCTGAACCCAGCTCGGAGGAAAGCAGAGTTGGAGATGGGGAGACTGAGCTCTGACGCCATCATGTGAATCTCCGGGTCCAAGCACGCCTAAAGTTGGATCCACTCTTCGATCCATTACATGAGCAATTGAAATCTCTTTATTTCCCAGTGAGCGAGTGTAAGCACTGCCACATGCAAGTGAAAGAGACAGTCCAATACAACAACACCGTATCCAAGAGGACGTGTCAGGTGAGCATCGGGTGGAGGCAGATGCAGACGTGGAGGAGGACAGGTTCTGGGGGGGGACAGAAGTGGGATGATGGCTGGCGATGGACTTGGAGGCAAGGAGCACGGGGCAGAGTCTCCCAAATGACCCCAGTATTCTTTGCATTTTTTTTCCCCTGGAGTTTTTAGCAGAGCCCATGACTCTTCCAGGTCTGTGCAACCACGTGGCTAACTCTGGCCAATGAGATGGAGCGTTGTGGGGGTTTTCCATCTCCCGGGGGGGATGAACATCCCAGGAACTCTGACGGACACTGTCACGGACTCCCTGATGTCCTGTTCACAACAGGCACTCCTCCCCCAACTGCTGAGAGTGCTCCACTGCCAATCTGCTCACAGCTCAGCTGCGTCTTTCTCCAGGGACTCCTTTGCCCTAAGTTGTCTCCTCCCTAGAGGTGTCAGGTGGGGCTGAGTCCTGTGACTGGTGGAGTTACAACCCTACCTTCATTGAGACAACTTTGGAGGCCGCCCAAGCTGCCGCTCAATCATGGGGTGGCTGAGACCTCTGAGGCGTTACAGCTCAGCTGTCCCCCTGCCTAGTCCTGTTCCATCGCTGCCTTCCATGAGGGCTGATCCCAAGGACACGGCCCAATAACGCATCTTTCTGCGACTCCGTCTCAGAAGTGGTATCCTGAGAAGCCCAGCCCATGACGGACACTGTTTCACCTAAGGAAGTGTGACGAAAGTCGCACATTGAGAATAATGAAATAATGATACAAAAATCCTGGGTCCTCCCAAACCACCAAACCACGGGATCAGCCCATGACCACCAACTTACATGGTAAAAAAACACATTTCTACTTTGTTGAAGCCAGGGTAGCTTGAGGTGTTTTTGTGGCAGCCAGCTAAACCACATTTTAATAAACACAGAACTTGCTATCTTGAAGTAGGAGCATTGGTGTGGCAAGTTCTAAAAGGGAGGCATGGGGGATAGATACCTCAGACAGTGGATGAGTATTTCAGGCTGGAAAGTTGGTGACCCACATTATGAAAGGCATTTGGTCACCCTACCTCCGATGAGATCGTGAAAGACAGTGTACATGCCTGCTGAGCCTCGAGTGATGGGGGAAGCGACGAGAAAAAGCCAAAGTGCTGGTGGGTATTGGCTTCTTTCCACCTTTAGCATGGATGTAAGATGGAGACACTCAGAATCGAGCCGGCAGTCTGCAGGCAGAGAGGAGAGTGAACACAGCTCTGGCAACAGAGACTTTCTGCCTGTGATCTGAGCTGAATGAGAGCCCGGTATCTGGAGTGTCCACATGTTGAGAAATCTAGCTGGTCTGTGCTCCCAACTGAAGCAGGGGCGAAGGACTGAAGAGGCAGCTTTACCAGGAGATAAGACAGTGGCCCTCCACCTTCCCATCAGCTCCAGTTAAGGGCTCCAGCAGCCAGTGGGAGCCAGCCCGGCAGCCAGGGTCGGATGAAGGGTGGTGCTTTTTCACTCAGGCCAGCTATGACAGATAACCTCACCAACCGTCGTTAAGTCAAGGAGTGTGGAGATGGACAAGCCAGGAAATTATGTGCATGTGTGTGCTTGCAGGCTGAAGAACTGTCTAGAATATCTTCTTGGCTGAGTGATTTACTCGTGGGACAGATTGGAAGCAAATAGACTAAAAGGATTCTGTACTACGTTTTGGGGTTTTTTTAAGAGACGAGGTCTTGCTATGTTGTCCAAGCTTGTCTCAAACTTCTGACCACAAAGGCATCTTTCCTCTTCAGCTTCCCAAAGTGCTGGAATTACAGGCATGAGCCACTTCACCTGAACTTGACTTAAAAAAAATAACTATTGGACAAGTGTGATGGCTCATGCCTGTAATCCCAACACTTTGGGAGGCCGAGGCGAGAGATTGCCTGAGCCCAGGGGTTCAAGACCAGCCTCGGCAATTTGGCCAGACCTTGTCTCTACAACTAAAAAAAAAAAAAACAATCAGCCACGCGTGGTAGCACAAGCCTGTAGTCCCAGCTACTGTGGAGGCAGAGGCAGAAGGATCACCTGAGCCCAGGAGGTTGAGACTGCGGTGAGCCATGATTGTGCCGCTGCATTCCTGCCTGGGTGACAGAGTGAGACTCTGATTCAAAAATAAAATAAACAAACAACCATGTTGACATGTTCACATACAATAAAGTCCACCCTTTTGAAGTGTATAATTCGATGGTTTCTATTCAGAGTTGTGCAACCGTCATCATTATCTAGTTCCCTAAAAGAAACCCCATGCCCTTTGGCAGTCATACCCTCTGTCCCTCCCCCAACGCCTCTGGTCCCCGCAACCACTAATGTACTTTCTGTCTCGAGGGATCTGCCTATTCTGGATGTTTCATTTCAATGAAGTCATGCAACATACAACCCTTTGTGTCTGGCTTCTTTCATGTAGCATAATGTTTTCAAGGTTCATCCATGTGGCAAGTATCACTACCTCAATCCTTTTTATGGCTGACTACTATTCCATTGCACGAATTTATACCACTTTTTTTTTGAGTTGGAGTCTCATTCTGTCGCCCAGGCTGGAGCACAGTGGCACGCTCACAGCCACTGCAGCCTCGACCTGCTGGGCTCAGGCGATCCATCCGCCCCAGACATCCGAGTAGCTGGAACCACAGGCATGCGCCATCACACCCGGCTAACTTTTCTTGATTTATTGTAAAGATGAGATCTCGCCAAGTTGCCCAGGCTGATCTTGAACCGGTGGGCTCAGGCAATCCTCTCATCTTCTGCCTCCTAAAGTGCTGGGATTATAGGCATAAGTCAACACGCCCGGCCCCATACCACATTTTGTTACTGTGTTCATCAGCTGATGGTCGTTTGGGTTGTTTCCACTTTGGGCTGTTATAAGTTATGTTGCTATAAACATCTTATGTGAGTTTTTGTGTGGATACATGTTTTCACTTATTTTGGGTATATACACACCTAGGAGTGGAATTGCCAGGTCATGAGATAATTTTGTGTTTATCTTGAGGAACTGTTGAACTGTTTTCCAAAGTGGCTGCTCCATTCTATGGTGACCACAAGCAGTGTATGAGGCTTTCGATCGGTCCCTGTTTTCTCCCGCACTTGTGATGATTCACCTTTTCATGACTGCCATCCTTCTGGGTGTGGAGTGGCTCCTCGTTGTGGTTTTGATTTGCATTTCCCTGATGACTCATGAGGTTGAGCATCTTTCCCTGTGCTTCTGGGTCATTTGTGTGTCTTCTTTGGAGAAACGTCTTTTTCAAACCCTTTTTAAATTGAGTTATTTGTCTTCTTATTGTTGAGTTATGTGTTCTTTACATATTCTGGATACAAGCCTTTTATCAGACACATGATTTGTAAATATTTTCTCCCATTCCATGGGTCTTCTTTTAAAAAAAAAAAAAAATTTTGATGCTGTTCTTTGAAGCACAAAGGTCTATTACCTTGACAAAATCCAGTTTATCTTTTTTGTGTGTGTGTGCTTTTGGCGTCATATCTAAGAAATCAGTGTCTCACCCTAGGTCAGGAAGTTTTGTAGTTTTCGCTCTTGCATTTGGGTCTATGATCCATATTCTTTTTACTTCTGTGAGAAACACATTTTATAACTATATTATGACATTTTTTTCTCTTCTGATTCACTTTGAGTTAATTTTTGTATATGGTGTGAGGTAGGAGTTCAATTACATTATCTTGAACGTGAATATCCAGTTGTCCCAGCGCCATTCTTTCCCCGTTGAATGTGTGGACATCCTTGTTGAAAATCAGTTGACTGACCATGGTGACTCACTCCTGTAATGCCAGCACTTTGGGAAGCCAAGGCAAGAGGACTGCCTGAACCCAGAGGTTTGAGATCAGCCTGGGCAACTTGGTGAGACCTCATCTTTACCAAAAAAAAAAAAAAAAAAATTAGCCGGGTGTGGTGTTCCACTCCTGTAGTTCCAGCTACTTGGAAGGCTGAGGCAGAAGGACTACCTGAGCACAGCAGGTCGAGGCTGTGATGGGTGAACATGCAACTGCACTCTAGCCTGGGTGAAAGTGAGACTCCAACTCAAAAAAAGAAAAGAAAATCAGTTGACCATGGATGTATAAGGGTTTGCTTCTCTCAAACTTGTTTAACTAACCTATATGTACAAGTATGTCCTTATGCCAGGCATACCACGCTGGCTTGATTACTATAACTTTAATGCGATTTTAGTAAATGAGAAATGTGAGTCGTCCTAATTTTTTTCTTTTCAATATTGTTTTAGCTATTATGAGTTGTAATTCCATGTGAATCTTAGGATCAGCTTCCAATTTCTGCAGAAAAGGCAGCTGGATTTTAATAAGAATTGTATTAAATGTGTGGATCATTTTCAGAAATATTGCCATTTTAATAATATTGTTTTCCAATCCATGAATACAGGATGTTCTTCCATTTACTTAGTTCTTCTTTAATTTTCTTTCTTTCTTTCTTCCTTTTTCTCACACGAGGTCTCATCTTCCATCAGATGAGCCCCAAATTAGCTTTCACCTGTCACTTATCACAGCACTTACCACCTGAAGACTTGGTCAACACCTGTTTCCTCCCCGAATCTGGAAGCTCTGGGAGGACAGAGGTCTTGTAGGTCACATATCCCACCACATCTCAGCCACTATTCAGAACACACAGCCCTGGGGGCTTGGTGAAGCTAAGATGGTGCTCTTGGGTTGGTGGAAAGGGGAGCCCTCGGGTTTGGAGAGGGAAGGGAGGGGCTGTGCCCTTGAGAAAGGTGGGACTCTGCCAGGCAGAAAGTCAGGGGAGGTGTCCTTAAGGGGCAAAGCCTCCTATAGGTGATGGGAGAGGGCAAGACAATCACACAGCTTCCGTGTTTCTTGATGCGGGGCAGGGGCTGCTGGGGTGTAGTCCCGGGTCTCTCCCCTACCGCATGCATGACCTGAGTCCCCAGACCTGCACCAGAGGCAGCAAAGAGGGAGGAGCCTTCTTCATGGGGCTACCTGGGCATTTGGGGAGAAAGACTCATCCTCAGTCTATTCAGGGACCATGCGGGGTGGTGTGGGGTCTGGCAGGGGTTGGGTAGGGCCTAGATCAAGCAGTCCTGGTATAGGGCACCAGAAGCACAAGTCAAGACAGGCTAGAGGGGGTCCTTGGGCAGGGTCCCAGAGTCTCTGGAAGGCTAGGGAAAGCCAGGGTGATGAGAGGAGAAAGCATTGCAGGTGAGGGGAGCCACAGGGTTGTCTATGAGCCCCCCTAGTCATGGAATCACGATACATGTTTACAACTACAACTGCTGGTCGTCACGACAGCCAGAAGAGCTGCCTGCTGTCTCTGAAACACTAGAAGCAGACGCTTCCTCTGCCCTCTCTCTTGCACTCTTGTCTAAAACCCTAGTGAACGTGGACTTTTATGACACCCATTTTACAGATGAGGAAACTGAGACTCTGGGATGTTAAGCAAGTGGCTTGCCAAAGCCCACTCAACTAATAAGTGCAGAGCCAGGATTTGAACCTGAGCAGCCTGACCCCAGAGGCTCCACACCTCCTGTCACACACCGCAGAAGCCCTGGCTCTGAGGCCCGGAGTGAGCTGCGTGGCTGGATGCTGAAGCTTTGCTTGCCGTGAAGTCGTGGCTGCCCACAGGCCTGAGGGCCACCTTGGCACCCTCCTGACCGGCTTCCTCCTCTCCAGCCCCCGGCCCCTGCGCCTGCCAGGTGGACCCCTGTCCCTAGCTCCAGGAGCTTTGCAGGTTCACAGAGCCCCTTCTGTATGGCCCTGGGTCTGTGACCCTTAACCCGCAGCAAGAAGGCCTGAGTGGGCGCCGAAACATGGCGTCAACCAAGGGAGCTGCGTGCGGGGTCGCCCCAATATGGCCTCAGGTGTGGCCTGAGCACGGCCTACATTCACCCAGCAGAACTCCAGCAGGCCGGAGAGCTGAGCTGGGCCTGCAGTCTCTGAGGCGGGACATAGGCCCCAGGGACGCAGGCCCTTCTGTGTGTGTGCATGGGGGGGGGGATCCCTGGAGGGAGGGGCTTTAAAACTTTAAGCCTTTCTTTCGGGGATTCTGCAAATATCCTGTTGGGGCTTAGAAAACAGTAGCTTAAAACGAAGGCCTCAAAAGCAAGAGCTGTTCTCGGCCCTCTTCTGCCCTCCAGCCTCTCAGTCCCGTTTTTTCTCTGGAGACTGGCCATAGAAATGAGAATCATGGCTGCCCACAGGCCTGAGGAAATGTCCACGAGAATGCTTCTTTTCCAAGGAATGTCATAGAGACACCAGAACCAACTTTTCTCAGAGCCAACCAGAAAGTCTTATTTTGTGGATTACTCTAACGTTCCTTCTGCTTTTCTGTATACAAATGCCCATAAGAAATTACCTGGCCTACCTTACTAGGCCACCATTCCAGTGAGGGTCCTGGCCCACGCCCAGATGGCCAAACACTGCTCATAGAGGCCAGGAAGGATCTAGACAGACAGGTCTTGCTGGGTTTTCCCCCTCAGTCTATCAGCTTAGGTCATACCCTTCCGTCCAATCCTGTTTCTGCATGACTGCCTATACTTGGCTGAACCTAAACCTAAAAATGGGCCATTTGCATGTATCTTTGGGCCTTCATTCCCAACACTCCCGGGTAGACACGTTTAATACACTTGTGTGCCTTTTCTGCAGTTACTCTGCCTTTTGTGAGTTGATTTTTCAACAAACCTTCAGAGGGTAAGGGGGATTTTTCCCTTGGCCCCTACAGTTTGGTGTCACTAACAGAGACCTCGGCCTCCAATTTCTCAGAGAGGTCAGAGTCAGTGGGGAGCAGAAGAGACAGCAGAGCCTCCTTTCCCGGGGCATGTGTGAGCTCTCTAAGTGGGAAAGGACCCAGGGGGGAAGAGGAAGATGGGAAGGGACAGGCCTAAGGAAGGAGAGGCTGGGACAGGGGGTGGGAGAGAGGGAGTAAAGGAGCAGAATAAGAGGGATGGAGAAACCCAGAGACGGAGGGCGAGGGGGTCAGGAGTTGTCTAAGGGAAGAAAAGCAATCTTTTTTTTTTTGAGTCAGGGTCTCACTCTGTCACCCAGGCTGGAGAGCAGTGGCAGAATCTCAGGAATCTCAGCTCACCGCAGTCTCAACCTCCTGGGCTCAGGCAATCCTTCCACCTCAGCCTCCTAAGTAGCTGGGACTACAGGTGTGTACCACCATGCCCAGCTAATTTTTTTTTTTTTTTTTTGTAGAGACAAGATTTTGCTGCATTGCCCAGGCTGGTCTCGAGCTCCTGGGCTCAAATAGTCCTCCTGCCTCGGCCTCCCAAAGTGCTGGCAAAAATCATTCTTTTTGCACACACTGACTGCAAGACGTGGAAGCTGAGCCCACGGCTTTGTGCTGTGGCTTTCACAGTCTTCCCAGGACTGCTGGGAGGAGAGTGGTGGACACCCAGCCAAATCCTTCCCCAGTCGCAGGAGCACCCACCGTCTACAGCGCCTGCCCCCAGCATCCTAAGTCAATGTTTAACCATGGCCCGAGCCCAGGAATGCACTATCTGGGACATGCAATTACAGGGGGTTGGGTTGCAGGCCCAGCACCGACAAGGACTCCGTGGCAGGAGATAAGAAGGTGGCACCAGGAAGGGTTGTGTGTGTGCTGAACCGTGGGCTCCCAGCACACCCCCGGGGCCGGCGCACAAGGCCTCCATTGTTGGGTCTGGCTGGCCGCCCGTCACCAGCCAGATAAGCTGCTGTGGTGACAGTGAGAGGAGAGCACACCCCGAGTTCGTGCAGATGCCGTTACCCCATCCTTATCAGGTGGAGGAACGGGAGCTGGCAAAGTCAATGTTGATTCAGAGGAAAAAAGGGAAGAAATATCAGCATTCGTGGCGAAAGTCAGTTCCGGCAGCTGGAGGCAGGGGCAGGCCAGTCCAGAGTGGCCAGAGGCCGGGGAGGAGGCCCCAGGGTGTCCCGCCCTGTGCCGGGCACTGTGGTGTGGCGCCAGAGGCCAGTCACTGACCTGCTGCTTTCGAGGCCTTGCAGTCTCATTAGGAGAAATGGTTCATTTCTTCACCTACATGTGCAGGCTCTGTTGCAGGGGTGGGACGGAGTACTGGTTCAAGCTGCTGAGCTTCTGGTGGGTTGTACCTGATGAAAATCAGCACTTTGGTCGGGGGGCCGGGTGGGTGAGACAGAGGGGAGGAGGAGGCCACTCTGGGTGGACAGGCAGGCAGGGTGCCGCAGGCTGGGTCTGGGCTGAAGGAGAAACACAGATGATTACCAGGAGGCCCAGGGGCGAGTCCCAGCTCCCTCCCACTGGCTGACTCCCTCTTCAGTGAGCCACAGCCTATTAAAGGAGGCTGTCCAGAATCCCAAGGGGGCTCAGGATTGGAAGAGAGAAGGCAGGCAGGCATGAGCACAGTGCCCAACCGTGCACGTGGCGGGTCCTAGGGAAATCAGGTCCACAGACCATAAATGAGACGATCAAAGTGGGAATTAAGATGAGGAAATGAGGGCTGGGCCCGCCGGGGTGGTGAGGAGGGCAGAGGGCAGCTCTGGAACAGGAAGAGCATGAGCAAAGAAAGGGCAGCACCCCCAGCTTGCGGATGGCGTGGAGTGGGGTCACCCACAAACCTCTCTCCTACCGGGAGGAGCCGGCACAGAGAGAGCCTGCCACAGATGGAGACGCCATCACTCAAGAGCTCTGCTGTGCCATTTGAGCGTGTGCTAGATACAGATTTGGGAGAAAAACGCTGGGCAGGTCAATTGAAGGATAAAAAGTCCCTAGAAATGTCAGTTTGTAGAATCTGCTGCCCCCCAAAACAGCGAGTCGAAAAGTACATTCAATGAGGATTAGACGCTTTTGAAGAGGAAAGGGAAGGTACAGTGTGGAAGGCTGGTTGCTGGGGAACTCGCTGCGTGGAAAGGGCCATGGGTGAGCTCCTGTCTTGTGCTCACAAGTCACAGGCTGGCAGGGTCTACAATAAGGCTGTCCGCAGCAGACAGGGCACTGGAGAAAGAGAGAGGTTGTTGCAGGGCGTGGTGACTCATGCCTGTAATCCCAGCACTTTGGGAGGCAGAGGCGAGAGGATTGCCTGGACTCAGGGGTTTGAGAACAGCACTGGAGAAAGAGAGAGGTTGTTGCAGGACGTGGTGACTCATGCCTGTAATCCCAGCACTTTGGGAGGCAGAGGCGAGAGGATTGCCTGGACTCAGGGGTTTGAGAACAGCCTGGGCAAATTGGTGAGACCTCGTCTCTACAAGAAATTTTTTTTTTTTTTTTTGAGTAGGAGTCTCACTCCGTTGCCCAGACTGGAGTGCAGTGGCCGCTCCTGGCCACCGCAGCCTCAACCTGCTGGGCTCCGGCGATCCTTCCGCTTCAGCCTTCCAAGTAGCCGGAATTACAGGCATGCGCTACCACGCCCAGCTGATTTTTTGATTTATTGTATAGATGAGGTCTCGCCGCCCAGGCGGGTCTCGAACCCGTGGGCTCAGGCAATCCACTCACCTCAACCTCCCAAAGGCGTGGGATTACAGGCTGAGCCACCGAGCCCGGCTTAAATTTTTTAAAAAAGAAAATTAGCCGGGTGTAGTGGTGCACACCTGTAGTTCCAGCTACTTGGAAGGCTGAGATGGAAGGACTGCCTGAGCCCAACAAGTCAAGGCTGTGGTGGCCGTGAGCATGCCACTGCACTCCAGCTTGGGAGACAGAGTAAGTCTCAGAGAGAAAGAAGGAAGGAAGGAAGGCAAGAAGGACAGAAAGAAAAAAAGAAAGAAAGAAGGAAAGAAGGAAAGAAAGAAAGAGCAGCTGTATTAGTCTGCTCCACCATAAAAACAAACCATAGACTGAGTGGCTTAAACAACAGACATTTATTTCTCACAGTTCTGGATGCTGGAAGACCAAGAACAAGGTGCCGGCCGGCCAATTTGGTTCTTGATGAGGGCTCTTTTCCTGGCTGACAGACAGCAGCCTTCTAGCTGGGTCCTCATGTGGCCACTTTCACAGTGTGGTAGGAGAGAGATCTCTCTTTCATGTCTCTTCCTCTTCTTACAAGGATACCCATACTATTGGACTAGGGCCCCACCCTATGTAATTCTACTGATCCTGAATTACTTTCTTAGAGCCTCCATTTTTGAATACAGCCACACTGGGAGTCATATTAATTTTGGAGGGGAAGCTGGGCTCGGTGGCTTGGCCTGTAATCCTGTACCTTGGGAGGCCGAGGTGAGTGAATTGCTTGAGCTTACAGGTTCGAGACCCGCCTGGGCAACTTGGCAAGACCTCATCTCTACAATAAATCAAAAAATTAGCAGGGCGTGATAGCACGCGCCTGTAGTTCTGGCTACTTGGAAGGCTGAGGCAGAAGGATCGCTGGAGCCCAGCAGGTCGAGGCTGCAGTGGCCAGGAGCATGCCACTGCACTCCAGTCTGGGCAACGGAGTGAGACTCCAACTCAAATAAAAAAAGGAATTTTGGAGGGGCACAAAATGTTCGGTTCTTAAAAGAGGCCTACAGTGGTGTGCAGAACAAAGGTGAAAGAATGTGGCATGCAAGGATCGAAGGCTTTCTTGGCATTAGTGGAGCAGACTCCCAGGTACACCTCCGGGGTGGTTCTAGCTGACGGCACAAGAATTGCAAATGGCCTCTTGCTTCCTAGGACCTCTGATCACAGGTCCTGAAGAAAGCCTGAAATCAGAAAAAGGAAAAGAGTTCACTTCTGCAGTCAGTAACATCCGTAGAAACCTAATGATGGAAATAACTGACAGTGCCCAAGTGTTCACATTTCTTTAAATCTTAACCATTGACGGATAGAAGTCTCCATGCTTCTTAGTTTAGGAAAAAGTATCATTACAGAAAAAAAACACTAGGGTCAAAGAAGAGCACTATCTCTTAATGAAAACTAATACCTGTTTAAGGCCAAGAGAGGTGGCTTATGCCTATAATTCCAGCACTTTGGTAGACTGAGGCAGGAGGATCCCTTGAGCCCAGGAGTTCAAGATCGGCCTGGGCAACATAACAAGATCAAATAATAACTCTTAATTTTGAATATGCTAGAAAGGCTTAACTGGTTGTTTCACATTATATAATGTTATTCATCATATATTGTTATCCAAATTATATATATGAGAGGGGACCCAAAACAATGGAATTTATTTATTAAAAATTTATTTATCCCGTGCTTAAACTTCAATCACCTTCAAAGCTCTCCGTTTGATGGAATACACCTGTTGAGATGCTTTTTCCACTGCTCAAAACAGTTTTTGAACTCGTCAATTTTGATGCCCTTGAGTACTTCTGCTGTTTTTTGTTCACCTTTTCTGCATCAGCAAAATGTTTCCCTTTGAGGACTTTTTTATCCCAGGGGGGAAAACAAAAGTCACTCAGGGCAAGACAGGGTGAATAGAGAGGGTGGGGCATGGTGGTCATGACATTTTTGTTCAAAAATTGCTGAACACTCAGTGCTGTATCGTCAGGTGGGCTCATAAATCACTTATCATGAAATGGCCAAATGTGTTGAAAGAATCTCAAAAAAAACAATTCACTGAAGTCAAACACCTCTCTCACAACAACGCTAGCTGGCGCACCGATGCCAATGAATTCCTAGAATACTTAACTAACAGTGGAAGCCTGGACTACAAGAAGCCCACCCTTCAAAAGATAATTCCGGGGTTTTTTAGTGCCCCTCAAATATTATATACAGTATACTGTTCACATTGTATGTTGCTATTCTTGTGATGACTGTCAAGTGAATAGCAGGTGTGTTGTTTGAAGAACAGTTAACCTTTGTAGCCGATGTGCCCAATATTTTATATTTATATTTATATCTTAATAACAACCCCGCAAAATGAGCATTCATTCCGTTTATTTATTTGTTGATTTCATTGTTTTAAGGTAAGTTTAGATGAGATTTTCCCCATTTTACAATGAGGAAATTTGAGACTCAGAGAGGTTAGTGGCTCAGTGGAAATTATCCAGTGGGTAAGTGATAGGGTCAGGATTCGAACTTGGGTCTATTGGTGCCACCCATGCCCATTCCATTTATTTGCTATCCTCGTCTTGCAAACCCAAACCAATGAGGCAGTAACAAGTGCTGTGCACACACGCACAGCCTGGTGCACTCACATAGAACTCACGAACGGTGCTCACACATGTGTGCCTGCCAAGGCCCCCTCACTCACATCCATTCCCAGGCTGGCTAACTAGGTCCCAGCTGGGATCAATGAAATGGAAGGTAGGTGGTCCCAACACCAGTCAAAGTGACACCTGCTTCTTCTCCTGAGGACTAAGCACTCAACCTCCAATCATAGATATATCTGCGCCTCAGCCTTTTACAGAAGGCAGAGGCCGCACAGTTTCTGTCTCTTTCGTCTCCGTCTGCCCGATCTTATACGCTGGCCTTGACTGTGGTACCTCTAAACACTCTCAGTCCTGTGCCAACTGGCCCCACCCAGATGACACCCATGCCAGGGTGGGGCTCCCTGCGTCAATGCCCAGAATTGCACCTCGTCTCACCCATTTCAGTGCTCACTGGTATCTCTCCACTTGGTGTTTAAGACTTAAATAAGCGAACTTCCTCCAGGAAGCCTTCTTTGCCCTTTGATGGCCAGATCAGGCTCCCTTCCCTGAACACTCATGGTACATTAAGTTCCCCCAGAAAAGTCCCCTCCCCCTGAAGTAAGGGCCCTTTACTCGTCGGTACTCTCCCCTACCAGACTGGGATCCCCCTGAGGGTGGGCACCGGGTTTGCCATCCTTATATGTCCGGAGCACAGCTCACAGTTGATGCTCAAATGAAAACACAGGATGCTCAAGTTAAATGTGAAATTCAGAAAAACAAGACAATGAGTAATAATAAAAGAATAATAATAATGAATAAACATATTGCATCATTTTATCTGACAATCCTGTGCTCCATAAATGTCTATTGCATCAATTAACACTTTCTGAGCAAAAGGTACAGAGAAAGAACAAGCAGTGTATTTGGAAGAAAGCAAGAAAAATATGTCTGCCTGGAACCTACGACTTGTGCAAAGATGTCACAGAGTGTCAATGAGAAAAGGCTAGTGACTGGGCGTAGTGGCTCACACCTGTAACCATGGCACTTTGGGAGGCTGAGGCGAGAGGATTCCCTGAGCTAAGGGGTTCAAGACCAGCCTGGACTACTTGGCGAGACCTGTCTCTGTAATAAATCAAAAACTTAGCTGGGCGTGGTGGTGCACACCTGTGGGTCCAGCTACTTGGAAAGCTGAGGCAGAAGGATCGCCTGAGCCCAGGAGGTTGAGGCTGTGGTGGCCGTGAGCGTGCCACTGTACTCCAGCCTGGGCGACAGAGTGAGACTCTGAGAATAAAAAACAAAAAAGTGCGGTACCAGTGCCCAGAGCAGCACCTTGTGCTTGTGAGTGCTCCGTCACTAGTGATTGAGAGATTAAATGAATGAACGTATTGCAGGAGAGAGGTGGTGTTGGATGCTAGAAAAAGCAGTGAGAATCTGGGCTCGGTGGCTCAGCCTGTAATCCTGCGCCTTTGGGAAGCTGAGGTGAGTGGATTCCCTGAGCCCACAGGTTTGAGACCTGCCTGGACAACTTAGTGAGACCTCATCTCTACAATAAATCAAAAAATTAGCCAGGTGTGGTCGCGCGTACCTGTAGTTCCAGCTACTTGGAAGGCTGAGGCAGAAGGATCGCCGGAGCCCGGCAGGTCGAGGCTGCAGTGGCCAGGAGCAGCCACTGCACTCCAGTTTGGGTGACAGAGTGAGACTTCAACTAAAAAAAAAAAAAAAAAGCAGTGAGGGTGTTGGAACAGAAATGGAGGGTGTGGCTTTGGTCATGGGACATGTGATGGGGTCACATGACCATCAGGCTGCAGCCTTGACACCACCAGAACTCAGATTCACAGGATGACCATGTCCTGATGAGAAGTCAAGACTCCCCTCCAAGGCATTGTGGGAGCCTGTGGCTACCTCGGGCAGGGGCAGTTTGGCAGGGGGTGGGGACCCCCTGGCAGCTGAGGCCTTCCCTGGCTGGTGGGCCCAGCCAGACCCCCCTTGAGCAGGACTTCCACAGCTTTCTTGGCCTGACTGGACGTCCAGGGGGCAGGCCAAGTGCAAACCCCGATTCCTTTCTCCACCCTGAGAGCATAGGGGCCACCCATTCTCCTAGAGCCCCTGAGGGCGAGAGTCACATCCCCCACACTGCGCTGGGCTTCCCCAGAGCTCCTCACGCAGAATGTGGCCTTGAGGAGTTTCCCGGACCCTCTGAAGCACGTGGCTGGGCTCCCAGGCCCCAGGATGCCAGACGGGGTTGTGGGGAGAGGGAGGAAACAGGCCGCCATTGTCCCCCGGGGCCTGGTGGCACAAAGGGAGCCTGTGTCCGGGCAGCAGCTGTATGGGGCTCTGACCGTGGTGCACACCAGCCTTGGAGAAGCCACGCGGCCTGGGGGACCCCGTCTGCTCCCCGCCCCTCCGAGTGGGACCCGTGGGCTGGCTCTCTGTGCCCGAGGGACGGCATGTATCTGGACTCCGCCGGCTGGCTCTGGGCGGGCACGCTGGGTGTCGCGCAGCAGGCGTGTGCTTGTGTGTTGCACGCGGCGAGACACGTGTGCCCGAGCTGGCTGGGCGAGTCTGCAAGTCCGTGCACAGGTGGGTCTGTGAGTGTGGATCTCGCATGGAGGCCAAGTGATGCTGCTGGGCACGGGGGTCCACGCGCCCCAAGAGGGCGCCCTCCCAAGAACCAGGCCAGGGAGGGCAGAATGGCCGCCTGGATGTCCCCTGGGCTTTGGGTGTGGCTGCCTTCACCCAACCCCTCCTGGTTCCCAGCCGCTCCCTCCTGTGGCTCTTTCAGGATCAGGACGTCCTGCGAGGGCCGAGCATCCCTGCCCCCAACCCCCATGGCATCCAGCCCACCCCAGCCTGCCTGTACTTCCAACCTTACCAGAAGCAGGAAATGAGATTTCAACTCCATTCAGCTAAATCCAACAAATATTTACAGAGGATCTTCTGAGCACTCAGCTCTGTAAAGCTGGGAGGAGCCGGGAGAGGCTCTTTGCCTGATCCTGCCTCCTGGGATGACTCCAGGCTAAGGACTCCCTCCCCCGCCTCCCCCCAAGGGGCTTTGCTCCCTCTTGACACCCACAGCTGGGGCCTGCACCCCGCCCCCCGGCCCCGCCCCCTGGCCAGGAATAGAGGCCCTGCCCACGAGGGGTGCATGGGGGCCTCTCGGGGATTATGCCTCACTGCACTGGTGGTGCCCCCCACCCCCAGAGCCTTCTCCTCACCTCCCAGGGTATAAAGGACCTCACTGAGGGGTGGCCAGAATGGGAGGGGCAGAGGATAAGGTGACCCCACGCCCTTTGGGAGATGGAGGTGAGGTGCTCAGAAGCCTGGGTTTCCTTCTGATTGGGAGAAGCTCAACTGGGTGCGGTGGCTCATGCCTGTAATCCCAGCACTTTGGGAGGCGGAGGTGAGAGGATTGCCAGAGCCCACAAGCTCGAGACCAGCCTGGGCAACATGGCAAGACCTCATCTCTACAATAAATAAAAAAATTAGCCGGGCTTGGTGACACACGCCTGTAGTTCCAGCTACTTGGAAGACTGAGGCGGAAGGATCACCTGAACCCTGCATCGGGGCTGCTGTAGCCGTGAGCATGCCACTATACTCCAGCCTGGGCAATAGAATGAGACTTAAACTCAGAACCAAACACCTTGACTCTACCAAAAAAAAACTAAAAATTTTTAAAAAGGCTTAGCCGGGTATACTGGCGAGTGTCTGTAGTTCCAGCTACTGGGGAGGCTGAGGCAGAAGGATCGTCTAAACCCAGGAGATCAAGGCTGCCATGAGCCGGGATGGTGCCACTGCACTCCAGTCTGGGACAGGGTGAGACCTTGACTCAAAAAAAAAAAAAAGATTCTGAAAACACAATGCACTCCATCCCAGACAGAAGAGTAAGCATTCTCATAAAAAGACCCCGATCGCATCCCATTCCTGGGCACCAGCCCCGCAAGATTCCGTCCTACTCCTGGTCTCTCTGTTACATGATATAATAAATATCCCTGCTCTTGAACCCAGCTTGAAGCAGAATTTCTACCTTGCAACTGAAAGCTGCACACCTCAGGTAGGCTAAGGGCTTCACTGGAACTGGGTCCCGGGGGGTGTCACAGAGGGAGCCACAGGGGATGGTTTGTGACTTGAGGGAATAATATTACCAGAAACCAGGCATTTTGGAGTCACTTTTCTTACCAGCTTTGTGAGAAATAGGGACAATCCTCTAAGACTACTCTTGCCCATGACCTAATAATATTAATGATAATAGTACTATAAAATAATGAATATTTATTGAGCATTTATAATCTGCTAGACTCTGTTGCACATGTCATTTCATTTCAGCCTAATGTCACACTGATGAGATTATGGTGTTGTTTCCCCCATTTACCTGAGAAGGCGCAGACGGAGCTGCCAGCAGTCAGAGCTGTCAACATCAGACCTGGTACTCGAGCCCAGGAAGTTTCTTCCATGACTCTCACTCTTTTTTTTTCTTAGACAGTTTTATTAAGGTATAATTGATATACAAAAAAACACACATCTTGAATGAATATATATATATATATATATATATATATATTTTTTTTTTTTGAGTCAGGTCTCACTCTGTTGCCCAGGCTGGAGTGCAGTGGCACAATCACAGCTCACCGCAGCCTCTACTTCCTGGGCTCAGGTGAACCTCCCACCTTAGCCTCCCCTGTAGCTAGGACAACAAGCCTGTGCTACCACTCCTGGCTAATTTTTTGATGTTTTGGGGAGGTCTCCCTATGTTGCCTAGGCTGGTTTCAAACTCCTGGACTCAAGCGATTCTCCTGCCTTGGCCTCCCAAAGTGCTGAGATTACAGGTGTGACCCACAGCACCTGGCTGAATGAGTACAGTTTGATGAGTTTGGACATATGCCCACACTTGGGAAACCATCTTCATAGTCACGGTAGTAGACATAGCCCTCACCTCCAAAAGCTTCCTGTTTCTTTATGGTCTGTTTTGCTTTGTTGTAAGAACATTTAACACGAGATCTGCCCTCCTGTCCCTCCCTCTTAACTACACCTCAGAACCCAGTCTCTGTGTTTTTGCTTGATAATAAAGAGACTATCTAAATTACAATTTCTCTGCCTAGAGAAATTTCTGCTTGCTCAGATTTCCTTGTGACCACCCATAAAATACATTCCTTCTGGCAGTGACAACCATAATGACATCATCCATCCATATTTGAAGACATGGGTCCCAACTTTGGAACTTGGCACCCTGGGGAGAACAAAAATCCTTTTTCCACTTTCTCAAAGGAGCATCAGAGTGACTCAGAGGCTGCCCCAAAGTTTCCTCAAAAGTTCCATGGGCCTGGTGCACTGGCTGGCTCATCCCTGTAATCCCGGCACTTTGGGAGGCCGAGGCAGGAGGATTGCTTGAGTCCAAGAGTTCCAGAGCAGCCTAGGCAACATAGTGAGACCTCATCTCGACAAAAATTCAAAAAATTACCTGTGTGTGGTAGCACACATCTGTAGTCCCGGCTATTGTGGAGGCTGAGGTGGAAGGATCACTTGAGCCCAGGAGGTCGAGACTGTGGTGAGCCATGGTCATGCCACTACACTCCAGCCTGGACAACAGAGTGAGATCTCACTCAAAAAAAAAAAAAAGTTCCACGAGCATCTCTCAGCAGAGGATATCTACATGCCACCATTCCAGCGTGGGTGTTCCTTCACCTTACGAATCACTGCAAGGCTAAGGCAGGAAAAATACAGGCACAAAGCCGGCATGACACCCCAGCTGACAACACGGGCCACCCTGGAGCTTGGCTGTCCGGGATCCAACCCGGCTGGCCAATTTCTAGCTGAGCAAACGTGGACTAGTTACTTAACCTTCTGGTTCTGCAGTTTCTTCTTCTGTAAACTAAGGAAAATAACAGTATTTACTTCGTAGAGGTTTAAAGAAGATGAAATTAGTTAATATTTGTAAAACAGCCAAAGCACTTAAAATAGTGCTTTACAGAGTAATATAAATATTACAATATATATATATAATTTAGTAGCAAGAGGAAACTCGGTTAAAACACAGGCAAGCCCAGGGCAATGGTTCACGTCTGTAATCCCAGCACTTCAGGAGACTGAGGTGAGAGGATTACCTGAGCCCAGGGGTTTGAGATTAGCCTGAGCAACTTTGCAAGACCTTGTCTCTACAATAAATCAAAAAATTATCCAGGCGTGGTGGCGCATGCGTATAATTCCAGCTACTTGGATACTTGGAAGTTTGAGGTGGAAGGATCACCTGAGCCCAGCAGGTCGAGGGTGCAGTGGCCGTGGGTGTGCAACTGCACTCCAGCCTGGGCAACAGAGTGAGACTCCAACTAAAAAAAAAAGAATGGAAGCAAGTGGTGCAGGGTGGCTCACACCTGTAATCCCGAATTTTGGAAGGCCAAGGCAAGAGGATTGCCTGAGCCCAGGAGTTTGAGACCAGCCTGAGCAACTTGGCAAGAGCTTGTCTCTACAATAAATAAAAAATTAGCCGGGTGTGGTGGCGCGTGTCTGTAGTTCCAGCTATTTTGATGGCTGAAGGGGAAGGCTCGCCTGAGCCCAGCAGGTCGAGGCTGCAGTAGCCATGATTGTGCCACTGCACTCCAGTCTGGGCAACAGAGTGAGACTCCAATTCAAAAAAATTTAAAACAGACAAAAAAAATTGAACAGACATTTCACCAAAGAAGATATGTAGATTAAAAAACAAAGCAACACAACACATACACATTAAAGAAGCTCAACCTCATTAGTTATTAGGGAAACACAAATGAAAACCACAAGGTGAACTACCACATATCAACCTGAATGACTACAGCTTAAAAACCTGACAATATCAAGAGAAAAACACAGAACAACTGGAATTCTTTTTCTTTCTTTTTTTTTTTGAGTTGGAGTCTCACTCTGTCGCCCAGACTAGAGTGCAGTGGCACACTCACGGTCACGCAGCCTCAACCTCCTGGCTCAGGTGATCCTTCCGCCTCAGCCTTCCAAGTACATACAGGTGTGTGTTACCACACCCAGCTTAGCAACCCTTGTAGGCAACATGGAGGAATCTCAAAAGCAGTATGTCGAGTGAAAGAAGCCAGACACAAGTGACACATGCACTGTGATTCAACTTATGAGTCATTCTGGAGAAAGGTAAACGTATAGGAACAGAAATCAAACCAGTGATTCTCCAGGGATCAGAAGAGGGGAACAGCCATAACAAGGCATGAGGGAACTTCTTGGAGCGATGAAAATATACATTTTACATGCCTACATATATATTTGTCAAAACACATTCAACTGTACACTTGATAAGGGTGAATTTTATTGTATATAAATTATATTTCAATAAACCTGATAAGAAACAGTGTTTTGCACATAATAAATGCTTCATAAACATTTAACAAAGCAAATGTCTTAAAGCATAGAAAAGTTCTAGAAGTATATAAGCAAAATATCATCAGAGATTACCTCTAAATGGCAAGATCATTATCTTTACTTTTTTCTTTGTGTTTTCTGTATATAAAATAAATAGAGGCTTTAAAAAAATAGAAATCGAAAAACAGATTATAAAATTTATGTGAAAGTGCAAAGGACCTAGAGTAGACAAAAACAACTTTTGAAGAATAAAGTTGAAAGAGAAACGCTATCTGATTTCAAAACATATTATAAAGCTACAGTAATTAAGACAGGGTGATATTGGTGTAAAGACAGATAGACCAATGAAGCAATTGAGAAATAAATCCACATTTATACGGACAAGTGATTTTCAACAGAAACGATGGAGTGCAAAAAGGATGTTTTAACAAATAGCCCTTGGACAATTACATATTCATAAGCAAAAAAGTAAACAATACTTTGCACCATATACAAAATGTAACTCAAAATGGGTTATAGACCTAAATGTAAAAGCAAAAGCTGCAAAACATTTAGAAAAAAATCTTTGTGCCCCTGGGGTAGGCAAAACTTTCTTAGATAGAACAGCAAAAGCATGATTCATAATAGAACAAATTGATCAATTGGACATCAGCAAAATTAAAATATGTTACGCTTTTTTTTGTTTTATTTGAGCTGGAGTCTCACTCCATCGCCCAGACTAGAGTGCAGTGGCACGCTCCCGGCCACCGCAGCCTCGACCC